>NW_026535780.1:19280000-19315000 GCF_028551555.1 Melozone crissalis
TTTGCGGAAATTAGACTTTTAATCAGTATCAAGTGGCTTTAGAAAACATTCCTGCGTTAGTTCCATGTTCCCTCTTTTTGCTGGTTTTCACTGTTTTGGAGGGTTGGTTGCTTGGTTTTTGGGGTTTTTTTTGCATAGGTATATATTAGCAAATGTGGCAAGAATGGCTGTCCTGTGCCCAATTGTTCTTTGACATTGAAATCAAAGGTACACAGCATTCTCAATTCATACTGATTAAACACACAGACTAAACCAGGTAATTACAGATACATGTGTTGGGGACTTTTTATTTTTTAATTCATAAAATTGTTCCCATCTTTAAAAACACTTTAAAAAAAAGGTGGAATTACCAACACACAGAAACAGATGTTTCTGGTAGTTAAATGTCAGGAATTCAGACTCCTTGTCTGAACCAGGCATCACCTGGTTTTGATTCAGTAGTCATTGTTTCAGGTTCATTTGCTCGCATTCTCTCCAGCGCCAAAGAGGTAAATTCACCTTTGGAAAAGAATATCTATGCTATTTGCAAACACCTTTTCTTTAAACAGCCTTTATCTTCACAATGAAAAATAACTGTCAGTAACTTTGACCACTCTACATGGACATGTATGCACACAGACATATTTATGCATACATCCAAATGACCTGATATTTTTGCATTAGCATTTTGTATTAGCATTTCATTCTGCTAACAAGAAAGATAACGAAATGTGATGTACCTGGATTCTCCTTCTTTTGCTATACTAATATTTCCTTATTATAAAATTTATTTATTTTATATTATATTAATATATTTATATTTTTGTATTTTATATGTATCTATATTTTATTTATTTTATATTCTTTACTATATATTCTATTTCTTTATTACTATAATTCTTTGTTTCTTTCATACTAATGAAAGTTTCATTTTGACAGCTTCATGCTTGCTTGTATTGTGATCAGTAGACATGGTATAATCCTGCTCCAGTTGTACTTGCACAGTTTCCACATGTCTGCTGACCTCCCAGCTATTTGCTTCCAGATAAATTGCCAGCCATGTGTTTGGTCCATAGTTCCCTTTATTTCCCTATCTGAAAACAAATGCACGTGTACAAACATCCCCATGTAGACTTTTCCAAAACGACACCTTCCTCCCACGTGGAATAATGTTGAAACCAGCCAGCAAATGCCCAGGTGCAGGAATTCCTGCCTTGTGCAGATCTGTTTGCAGCATTGAAGTTCATGCTTTAATTGAATGGGAATTACTATGAGGGTGTCAAACTTATTCAAGTATCTGTTTCAAAGGCCAGAAGAACCTTCCTTTGCTTCCCTTTTTGAGGAGCACATAGAGATCTGACTCCAGATGTGACCAGATCCACCACAGAATATTTCAGTATCTTACCACATGATCTGTACTGATGTCAGTAGTTTAATTCTAACATTATTGATTTAACTTTCTTATTAAAGTAGACATCAGTTAACTATCAGATGGTACAGAACATAAAAAGTGATACATAGGTGCAAGATTTTAATGAAGTGATAAAGTACTAAGCTGGCTCCTTACATGATTACTTAATGTGTCCTACATTGTTTGGTATGTGATTTTGTTCATTGGACATATTATTTCTAATTTAACAGGTCGTTACAGCTTTAGTGTAATTGCGGGAATAAAACCACATAAAATACAAGAATTTCAAAATAAATTTTACATATCACATTTATGCAGCAACTTATTGCGTTTAAAAATTACTACAGTGCAAATTAACATAAACACACACACATCACAGGGAGCTTGTACTGAGACAGCAGCTGTATTTGGTGTGCAGAACTCCCTGTCCCACACAGTCCTCGCCATTGTGACCATTCATTGCTCCTTCCCATGTGCAAGTAGTGAAAAAGAGCAGCAAAGACCAGGCTCGGGCACCACAAGCTTTGGAAACAAATCCTTTCTGTTCCCAGTGCTGGCTGATAGCCCCAAATTCTACCAAAGAAAAGCCAGGCTCGAGATGGCAGCTAATAGCCTGGGCTGTGCTTCATACACCCCTGCTGGTCGTGTCTTTCCAGCAGATGCAGCTATCACAGACAAAGCCTGACCTCACTGTGGGATTGAACTCAGGGTATCTTCCTTCCTGGGATGCTCTACCAGGTACCAGCAAAACAGAGCACCCTCGCTGAGGTGTGTACACAGCACCTTGGACAACAGATGGCCACAGAGTCACCTTGGTGACAAGATGGCAATCTTCATACAAGGGCATATGGCCACAACTACCGACTGCCTTAGTCCTGATTTAAGACTATCTCCTGTCACTGGCAAGATCCAGCTGGGAGGCCTATCAAGGTTGAGATGATGCACTTCAAATACAGAAAATCAAGCAAGACAAACAGGACTTTGAAAGAACCTGAAGAAAGGCAACCAGATTAATCAGAAGTCAGACAAACATAAACTGTGAGAAGAAACTGAATGAACTCAGACTCTTAAATATGAGATGGTAGCCTAAAAGCGGCAGTAGCACCCAAACATCACTGCAGTGAATGTCTACATCCATCTCTACAAGGATTAGCAGAAGCAACAGGATCAAAATTCTGTTAAGAACAGGAGCAAAGTGCCTGAGATGTTGGAGAATCCTCATCATTAAAGCACAGGAAAAGCAGGGGGAATGGTGCAGCTAGAGTTGATCATGGATTGGAAAAGGGAGAGGCCAATCTCTCAAAGCCTCTGCTGGTCTATATATTCTGTCTTTAGGTAGTGATCTACTACACTGCACTTCCAGCTCATGCTCTGCAGAGTTCCACACATAGCTAAAACCATGAGAAGGACTGGACTGCAGTTTAACACTGTGTTGATTTGCCTGTGAAAAAGTGAGGTTATACAAAAGCTAGATTCTCAGACTATGTAATTCAATTTAACTTCGCTACCTTGGAAATGCATTAATGCAATGAAATTGAGCTAAATTGCACCAGATGGGAATCTCACTCCAAATTTATGCCACTGATCATATTTCATCCTCCTCTTTCAACTGACAAGGAACATCAGTCTTAGGTCAGAGCCTTATCTTAGGTCAAACTCTCAATTCTCATGCATTTAAGCTTCCATCTTTGAACACTCCTGTTTGGCCTCATCAAAATTCTTAAAAACAAAACGTCTCCATTTCTGTGTTCTCCAGCACCAAAACATACACTTGTCAGTAATTTTGCCCATCCTGTTGCTTTCATCTCTGAAATATTCAACCAGAATTGAGTATTTGCTTTCCTCTGACACTCCAACTGAGACTTAGCATACAGCTTGCTTAAATAAATAAAAAAAACCTCTTTGTTCTGTAATCTTTGAGAAATTCTGGATTTCCCCAGTTTACCATGAAAGGAAGCACGACTGGTATGAAGAACCCAGATTTTTCCCAGTTCTGCAATACCCATGACATTCAAAACTCCACCACTGCTAACCACAAGAGAAGGAACATCTAGAAAGCACTGAAACCACAGGGGCGTAAATGAGAACTGTATGAGCTGCTGAATAGCAGTGTAAAAATCCAGCAAAGTTGTTTATGAGAATTTTATACAAGAGTCATTAGAAAGGGAAATATATTGGTACTTTGGAAATTCCCACACTGTGTCAAAATGACATTCAAACTTTTAGATGTTTCTAGTAAAGTTACACCTATCACGGAACACTCCAGGCTTGCCCAAGCCACTGTTTATTGAGTGAAATACATGAACTTTCATTCAAGTCAGTGAGAGTAGCTAAATCCTGCAAACAGAGGTGCAGAGCAGCCCACAGAAGAGCCATGCAAGCTGGCGAGCCAGGCTTAGCTTAGCAGTCTGGGGTAGTGCCAATGCTCACATCACATCTGGCTGATCCTGTGCAGAACACATGGCTCTGATGCCTCTGTACTACCCACCACTGCAGGGGATGATGTGCTTCTTTCCAAGAGATGCTCTGCCAAAAAATTAAACATTAGCTGACATAGGTATTAAACTTAATACCAGCCTGAAAACCAGGCTTGCCTGAACCATACCATCTGATGCTCAGAGTCAGGTTTGCTGGCATGGTCCTGGTCTCAATGGATTGGTCAGCAGAGATTGAACCCAGCTGTCTTTAAAATGTCAGGTGTGATTTTCACATATAACATGAACCACTGCAATATAAACAAGCCCTAACATTACACATCTCCTAAAAGCAATGTTGGACCAGTTACATACTTGTTTTATCTGAGCAGATGTCAGCATCTGCTTTAAGTAGAGAGAACTGAAACATTTGTGCTCCTTCCCTGTCCCCAGCCCCCAGCTTACTCAAAACTGAGGGATAACACTGAGTGTCAGATTTTTCAGTGGCATTTTATACCAAACCAGAAAGTCAGATGTCATGATGATCCCACCCCCCTACCCCCCCCCCCCCCCTTACAATCTGGGCAGTCAGGCTCTTTGCTAAACTGTTCACCCTCACTATTAAAATTGATTTGCAAAGCAGCACATTGCAGCCAAAGCAAGCACAGCAGTCATTACAGAGTAGGCTGCTCACACATGTTTCTATACTTAGCCAAGCCAACTACTGATGAATGGGTCATTTTTTGTCAAGCAACTGTAAGGAACTGGTAAAGAAATAATTCGTGGCTCAGAACAGCCATGCTGACAGGTAGGCTTTGTCCTGGTCCTTTTGCTTTCCAGCCACAGCCTGCTCAGTCAGCTGGTCCTCAACCAATTTCAATAACAGAAAAGCATGAACATTAGCAGGTCAGTTGCAAGGTCTTATGTTCAGAAACTATGAAAATGTTTAGAAAGTAAATGCACGGACACTGCAGCAGTGGGAGTGCTAGTTAAACCATGCTGAACAACTCTAAGGTAAGTAAAGAACAATAGTTCAACAAAGGAGTTCAAGTCAGAGTCAAAAATTCTACCTATGCTATGCAATGTGGTCATTCTCAAAATCTTGCACACCACTTCTTAAAAGTCAAGATGCTTCTGAGTATTACACCTCTCCTATTAGTCTTCTTACTGTCTCATGTTCTCTTAATTTCGGAATTTTGATCTCATCATCTTAATATGCTCAACTTCACTTTTCTTCTTGAAGGCAATCTTGCACTCAGGGATCCTACTTTTTTGGGTTAAAGACAAAGCAAAACAGAATACCGAAAAAACCAAGCAAAACCAGGGGAAAAACCCAACCCAACAAAGAAATCAGCAACACCAACAAAAAATATAAAAAATCTGATCTACTTTTCTTTGTTCTCTGAAAGTTCTCTGAAAGGTCTTGGATTAGGAGGCTGCGTTATAATAATCACAAAAATCCCAAGTCTTGGTACTAGTCATCACTTTGAGAACTGCAGCAGACTGCATTAAAAATCATACCACAAAATTCTCACACCAGAACAGCTTCAAGAAGCCTCAGCTAGGTCCAGGATGCATTTTACTGAATAACAAATCAAGGGAGAAACCTTGCCAATAGACAGGGAGTAGCCATATTAGTCGAAAATGGTATCTGATACATTACAAATCTGGCATAAAATTCTCATCTCCATTCATAGTTGCAACAGCCAAAAGAAATAATGACACCCATGAGAGAAATATTGTCTGTCAGGAACTGCATGGAGGTTACATAGCAGCCTATAGTGAGCTTTCTTGCATGCATCAGAGCAATGTCCCAACAAGGGTAAGGAATGAGGAGAGGTGCTCAGCACTCCCCCTGGACCTGCAAGACTTCAGGGGCTGCACTGGAACAGTCTCAGATTTGAAACTGGAAATATTCTAGCTCTAGAAATTTTACTCCAGTGTCTTAGGTGCACAGGAATCTGCGCTGCTGTAAGTGTTCTGCTGAAAGCTGTAAACAGAGAATTTATGCAGACTTAAAACCTAGACAAGTGAGGAGCAATGTCTACAGAGAGATCCAAGATATAATTAATACCAAAACAAATGTGGAGTTTTATTCCTCAAACCTGAAAAACAGAGTCTCATCTCTGAAGAAACACTTTTCAAACAGTGGCAAACTGATTTCCTGTCCCCAAAGATGAAGGAAAAGTCCAGCCCATTCTTACAGAAGTCACCCTCAAAGGAATCCAAACCAGCCTGACTTAACAGGTAACTGTGAGAAGCATTGCCCTAAGTATTTGGAGTTTGTCAGAATTAGAAGCTGAAGAGGAACTTCTTACAACTCTGACTCAAATAAGCATTGCCATCATCTCCCTTCACAGTTAATCAATCACCTGTAAACACAAACTGCCAAACTTGATTTCTCTCTGATGGCTTACTAAAACTTGTGGCTCAAAACAGGGTGAAAGTTGCAGGATCAGGACACTAGACCTCACTTCTAGGTCCAGGAGGCTTGTAACCTCCCTGAGGACACACAGCCCTGGGAACATCTATAACCTTAACAGCCACATTTCATTAGAATGCAATTAAAAGAATTGTTTGCACAAAGTCCTGTTCCCAAGAAGTGAAAAACCTTATAATCAGTTCTGCTGCAGAAGTAAAGATGTTGTTACATGGCTTTTTCCAGAGCTTTAACTGCTCAGAAGTTATTCACAGCACACAAAGTGTCTACACATTCCTTTGGATTCACATTTGTTTGTGGAAAAATGGGCTGTATGTACTGGCACATAAGTACTTCCTCTGTCCTGCTCACGCTATATCAGTTCACTAAATAGATTTAATTTGCTGTTTCCTCTAAAGGTATTTACCTTTGTAATTTTGGTTTTAACAATAGGAATCTCTTGTATATATACACATACAAAATGAAAGCTCTTTAATGATGCTATGTCAGAAAAATGTCCTTTCTACGAACAGTGCAGGAAAATGTCCTTGAGTATCTTAGATAGAAAAGTCCAATAAATTGAATTTATGTCTCATTTAGTCTACAATGGAACAGCTAGTACTTAAAGGGTACATATACTTCCCCTAGTCCCTTTCTTCCTGAGAAACTTTCAGATGCTGAAAATCAATTCCTTTTGTCTCCTTGTTATTCATCTGCTACACATTAAGGAGAAACTCTGGGCATTCAGTGATCCCACAATGGTCTTTCATCTCCAGAGAAGCCTGGTATGAATTAAAAACTTACGCTCCCTCAAATTACAGATGCATACTGCAGCATGCCACTGACTTATGTGCTGGTGATTTCTGCCAGTGTTCTCAGCATGCTGAAGGTAGCTCATCTGCATCTCTCAGCTTAAGTGACTCTTCTACAACACTGCCCATCCAGCCCATGCAAAGTGTTTAGACATGAGCATACATGTAGGTCCCCATGTAACAGGGACTGTCACCGACTCTTTTCCCCAACTCTGTGATGTTTAGAAGTTATTTAAAAAGTGTGCTACAGTCAAGATGTTAATATACAAACAACAAATACTTCATGAAGGTAATGCTCTTTCATTTCAGTGGTCTTGAGAAATGGAGATTATATACAACTGATAAAATTTCCTTGCCATGTCTGTTTTTAAGAGCAGTTTTAACTTGGGACTCTTTTTTTTTTAACAAGCATAAAATTTAATTGCTATCTAGACTGCTGCAGCACTGGTCAAACACACACTGCTCTTTCACTTCCAGCTTCCACACAGTCATGGTGTCAGATGTCCTGTATCACAACAATTCAAGGTTTCCGCTCTCAGGTCTGAAAGTATATCAAGGCTTAACATAGTTATTCTTGTTTTACTCTTTGATCTCTCAGCCTATTTTTTCTTCTAACAAATGCTCTTTGCCCATTCCTCAACTCTGAAATATTCCCTGCAGCCAAAGTAATACATTCAAAATAAGGAAACACTTGCAAATTTACATTCACATTCTGTCCTACAGGAGCCATCATCTTTTGCTAATCGCTTCTGCATCCAACACTTTTCCCAGACAAGTTTTTAGCCACCTTGCTCTACAATCTCTATTATGAATAATTTCTTTGTTTAAATTAGATTTCAGTGTCAGATGTTTTCCACTGAGCATCTTTTTATCTATTCAGTATGGTTGTTTGAAGAGCTTTAAATAGAAGCTACTGAAAAGTTCTCGGGACTTTTGCTGGTCAGAGTGACCCCAAGATACATTAGAAAGTCTCTTTTCCCAGCCCAGTGGTTGAAGAAGGAGTCAGAACTCTTTGTTTCTCGGTCTCAAGGTTGTTTATTGTATCTTATCTATAAAATTCTTTCTCCTGGGCTGCCGAGGTCTGCTCAGCAGGACAATCAGAGGCACTCTGCGTGCTCCGGGGCGGTGTTATCTTTTTATACTAAAAACTATGTGTACAATGTTTACAATTACTTTGCAATACCTATCACCTATGTTAGACAGTGAGCTTCTACTCTAAACAAATCTAAAAGCGCCAACATCACAGCAGAAGATGGAGGCCAAGAAGAAGGAGAAAGGCTGGACATGTCCAGATTCCTCCATCTTGCTCCCTGAACCCCCATTCTAAAACCTCCAAAAAATCTATTTTTCACCCCGTGATAAATTCACTATCATTCTACCTAAATTTTCATGGCTTGTAATTCTTCATATAAGGTTGGTAATTGTTTTTTCCAAGGGCTTAATCAAAGGCACAAGGGTCTTGGGCTCTGTGCCAAGGTCTCCGAGCCCCCTGACAGGGTCTCGAGTCCTCCAGGGCAGCCAAAGGAATTTCCTGGGTTCCGACAAAAAGTCAAATTAGAACATTATATGTAACCCTGAGCAGCAGTTAAAAGCCGAGAATGGAGCTCAAATTCACTAGCTATTTTGGGCTCAGATTACAACATAGCCGAGAGAATTTGGAACTTGGTGTATGCCTGACATACACATCCAGAATAGCTGTGCAAAGAGTTAATAGTGGGCTCTGATGCCCTGTGCCACACAGATTAAAGCCAGCTCAGACACACCAATGGTTTGCAGGCAGAGGTGACACCTGCCCAGCAATGTCCTTACCTCACTTGAATCCTCCTGCTGGTTGATGACAGCCAGGGCGTCCTCTGCCGCCTGGCGCTTGGCTTCGGCAACAGTGCGCTCCATCTTGGCCCTCTCCGAAGTGATCATGTCATGAGCCTTCCGCTCCGCCTCCGACACCGCCTTCTGCAGCTCGGCCATCGCCTGGCGCTTCACCTCATTGACAGCTTCCTCTGCAAAGCAGGGAGAAACCCGCGTCAGCAGGGCACATCTGGACACAGAACCCGTGTCACACAGCACATCTGGACATAGAACCCATGTCAGCACAGCACATCTGGACACAGAACCCGCATCAGCACAGCACATCAGGACACGCCTTCCTGGGCCCAAGGTGGGAAATGCACCGCTGTTGTTATCATTATGTTGAGATTACTTTCAATTATAACCACAGTCGTCATTCTGAGTAGGACACAGAGGAACCTGGTTCCTCAAGCATCCTCAAGAAGTACTGAGGTGCTTCTGTTCTTCCCCATCATCAAATTCTCTACCACTGATAATGATTCTTGCTATTTTCATTCTCAGGCAGTACTTCTTTAGGTACCATAATTTCAGATCCCTGGTCCATTTTATTTGCCATCTTTTTGAACACTGAAAATCAGTTTTGCAGCACAGCAGATATATGCATATACTTGACAACTATTATTGAAGACATATTACAGACTTTTTAAAAAATGTATTTTTAAGCTTGGGAAAATTAAGACAGGATTTATGGTCTTTAAAAACTTTTTTCCCCGTATTTTAAAACATAAATACATGAAATTAAAAATCCCAAGAGTTTACTTTACAAATTCAAATCACTGGTCTAGTATCTTTTCTTGGACATACTGTTTTATGAGAAAAAAAAATTTGCTTATTAACATTCATTTGACCTCCTGATCTGTCTTTCAAATCTATGTTTATACTTGAAGACTTGACTTCCTGGCTCTTCTGAGCTCTTGAGCACACCCTGCCCAGCAAGACTATGGAGCATAATTAACACTGAGCAGGGGCACCCTGCTTCATTAAACTTAAACCTTCATGCTTCTTGTAAAACAACCATGGTAGCATGAGTCCTTTCTTTGGTACATACTAGTGTCATATCTTTTATTCCAGAAAACATGGATTGTCTCAAATTAGTTATTTGGCTTTTGATGCAGGAAGAGTGCAAAGATTTTACTAATGAACGGTCTTTTAATTGACAACTAAAACAAGTAATTTCTTTTTTTTTTTTTAATTAACTGCTCTAATTAACAAGGAAACCATCCTCCCCCTGAATTAGTTTATCTAATTTTCATCTTTATTCAAAGCAAAATGACAATGATTAATTGAAAATTTAATAAGCGGTAATTATTAACTTGGCAAACCTAGTACCAATTAACACTCTATTAAAACTAATTATGACATGTTTCATTCAAGTGTTTGCACTTAATTGTTTCACGCACTTAAAACCCACCTTAATTAAATGTTCTGTTTAATTAAAGCCACAGATTTCTATTAAAAATGTTTTACTGTAGATTAAAATCTAAGTATTAGAAATGGTGGTATGTGTTTGAGTTTTAGTATTTAGCCCATGTATTTGTGTGCACAAACATGCAGACATAAATCTGATGTACAGGTACTCAGTCACTCTCCTGAGTTACATCTGATAGCTCTGCACGTTATTTAAAAAATAATGTCTACATGAAGTCTCCATTTTCAGTTATTAAGCAAATTACAATAAAGTCTTAACTTTAGCTTTGTATTGACTAAAACTGAACTAAGATGAAAGAAGAGCTCTCTTGAGGAATATGTGTGCATGTTACATGTGTGCATATCTGCAAGAGATGTTTCAACTCAAGTTTTCAAGCGGGTGGGGTGGGATTTAGAAATAAAACTTATGCCTTTTTTTTTATGAGGCTGAAAATATGCCCTTATATTACCCTACCATAAATGTTGTTTAGGGAAAGCCTCAGGAGAGGAAAAAATCATACCCTTCAACCATACAGCCAAGGCTTAATTTCCTTTGAATATTCAAGGTGAATTAAAATTCTATCTAAGTGGCAATACAGGACAATAATTTTTGCTTACGATCAAAGCTACAGCTAGTCTAATTGTATATGCAAATCAGGCAATTTATATTTAAATTATGCATTCCTATTCTAGTCCCACAGGCACACGGAGATCAGCAAAGGGAATTGGTAGGACATTTGCAAGGTGCTTGAATATTTATTACCAACTGTAACCATTCACTGATCGTGAGAAAAGAAATATACACAGGCAAACATACAGATGCAATTTTATTACCATTTTCAGAAAAATGAGGCAACTTAAATACAGGCGTTTCGTGTCTATGAACTGCAGTTACTGACAAAGTGGATTTCTTAAAGAAAATCTGTGTTCTTGCTGATATCTGCTACTAATAGAAATGATTTTTGAATGACATGATGCACTTTTGTTACATCATATAAATTTAGTTTTGCAGTTAGGTGTTTGCAGTGGTTAGAAATGCCAGTTTCTTATAATAAACAGAAGCAAAATGCTCCAACATTTTTACATGGACTTCTAATTGCAGTTTTTCATCCCAGACAATCTACTTTTCAGTCCAAATATAGAAACTGAAAATTATATCATATCTTCTATATTGCATAAGTTTTTTGCAACACTTCTTGCATGCTCTTGCATGAAGATGCCTGAAAGTGCTTAGGAGGCCATATGCCTGACTGATATTTTTTGACTGGCTTAAACTATGGATTGGATTTTAATATTTCCATTAACTTTGATGACAGAATTTGCATTGTGCTATACTAAGTGTGAAAATAAATAAGTCAAAATGTGTCAGGTCACAATGCACCATCATTATTTCAATATATTACAAACTCATGAACACATAAAAAAATAGACAAAATTTTCTATCATTGATCTTCTTTACAGCTTCTCAAACTAAATACTACTGATATTTTATGGGCATGGAATATTAATAGGCATGGATATTTTATAGCCAAGCTTCATAGTTTAAGATATGTTTGTGATATAGGTGATGGCGAAGGAGATTTTTATTTCCCTTGACAATATTGAGCTATGAAGACCAAGAAAGACCAGCACCCTTCCTTTCCCTGTCCTTCCAGAAAAGGAAGTTATTAGATTCCAGTATCAGAGAGCAGAAATCTGCAAGTTTTTAAAACCAAGTACTGAAGATCCCTGTACTGCATCCTGTGCCTAAGCATTCTTGGCACAAGTTCACTGTCATTTTAGGAATGCAACTGACATCTCCCACCCCTTTGAGCAGCATTAACACACAAGAGAAGCTCCAGGAACCAAACAGCTTGTGTGGAATAGGCATTACTCAGCATGGTCTGAAGTCCTTGGAGCAGACTTAAGAGAGGTACTTATCTTTCACCCAAAATGATTATTCACCAGCCAGCTCCTGGTCACCTCCCTCACCTCATCAACACATTTGTCCACATGATGAGAAAAGAAAGGTGGTGGGCAGATATGCAGTCCTGTGCCACCCCAGCATTTTGCATCATCTCACTCTCAGGCTGACCCTGGTAAGGGTGGCCATTGGCAGCTGGTGACAAAGAGTTATCTCAGCATTATATCCCAATATGCATCATCTGTCTCAGGACTACCTCTGTACAAGGCGCAGGACCCTTATTGCCCTTGTAGAGACAAAGGACGGACATTTCATTCCTCTTCTGTAACTCCAGAGTTTTCAGCTGGGCTGCCATGGGCATTGGTCCTGGCTAAGTGACAGGGATGGCATGGAGACAGTTTCTACATGACACAGAAGAAGCTACTGCAGCCGCCCACAATGGGCCTGTGATCCTCTCTGTATTTAATAAAGGGAAGTTTGTACTCCCTAAGAGAAAGTCATCCAACCTGTGATCTGACTGATCCTCATTACCTGCTTGCATCTCTCTCAGCTACTGAGGAACACCAAGAACTTTTCCTGAACACTTCAACCATAAATGTCCATAATTCAATGAGGTGAATCAGGGCACTGATGACCATTTTCTTCAGGTGTATGAAACTGAAGTGGGCTTACCTGGCTTTAACCCATGAGGTACTGCATAATATGTCCAGCAGCCACAAAAGCACATGCCTAACTTGGTATACTTTCAAGAATTACACTGGAGTCTACCAATCTCCAAAAGTTAAAGGTGAATCCCTTCTCCACATGCTGTTTTTATGCCACATTTTTTCAGTGTAATGGATTCTGCATTCCAAACAGAATTTCATACTTGATTCAGCTCTCGGCACATTGGTGTTTACAGACATTTGACACAAGAAGAGAGCCACACTGAACCAAAAGAAATAACCTGTGAGGGATTTGTAGTCTTCTAGACTGGGAGTTGCTGCCCAGTCAGGAAACTATGTAGCATCTCAAATGGCATCAGAGGCCTATTCTCAGAGAGCCGAATTGCACCTTTACTGCCTTCATCATGAAACTGTGGACACCCTCCTAAAAATGCAGACCATGGTTTATGAAAGCAGTATGCTTTCTAATGTTTGATTAGATGTAGTAATAGATATAGGTATGCATCCTGCAGAGTCACACTTCTTTTATTCTCCAACTCACAGGCACAATCACTTGATTTAAACCCACATCAGCCTGAAAATAAGAGACTGGAAATAGGACCAAAGGAAAAACTTTGTTTCAAAGGAACTGATGACATAGATGTTCACAAGATGACATCACAGGACCTGTACACTACCATTCACGAATATGTGCAGTGTGAATGGACATCCAACTTCATAACTCAAGCCAAAATCTTCTACTAACTTGTGTTAATTATGAAGAAATCTTTTTCTTCTAATGTATTGAATCCACGAGTCATAAATTACCTGATGCCAAATGACATCAAACCGTAGATTTTGCAAGAGGACTGAAGTTTTCGAAATTTAACAAAATAATGCTCCTCATAGTGAGATTTCCTGGGATTGCAATTTTTTTTTTTCGTATTTTTCATTTAAAATGTTAACATAAATATGACAATATGAAAATATTCTTGGGCACTGAATTACAAAGGCTACACTTTTCTTGGACAAAACCAAGAACATGTACAAAGTTTTGCCATTTTTCACAGAAAATACAATAGTTTTTAAAACATTAACATATTGAAAAATGTAGACTTTACATGATAAACCCACATTATACACAAAACACAACTTCTTGTCTGATGCAACAAGATAACAGCATAACATTTTTTACCTGTATGGTGTGTATCTAGCTTAAAATACATTGGAAAGCAGCAAGCATTTACAGGAGATTTGATCAGAAAGCATCAACACTGCCGCATATTTGCCATTTAATCATTGACTGCTGCTCAGACAGCTGCTGCAGACTTCATGGTTATACAGGTGTTCAAAAGCAGGGGGGCATGTTTGGGTGTATAAATAGCTCCTCGACTATCTCGAAGGAGTTTAAGAGCTGCCTCCTGGCCCCTCTGAAAACAAGGAAGCTCTGATGTCAGTGTCACAAGAGCAAAGGTTCAGCTGCAGCACCAGAGTGGGATTCTTGCCAGCAAACTCCTGTGCTCAGGCAGAGTTTCAGAGTTAAGAAAACTTTGCACAACCACAAGGTCTGCCCAGGGTGCTTTTCAGGCACAGGAAGATGCTGTCAATGCCCTGCACACAGCCAGAGCAGCTGCAGAGATGTGAACTTGCTGACTTCATTGCACACTCTGCAGGTTTATGAGCACAGGCTTCACTGGGGGCTGACAGGCACAAAATCTTTTTTAAATTAAGAATGGTTACTTTGCATAGTTGAAGTCTTTTTTATTAACAGGTGTACTTGGGTTTTTTCCCCTCCTTTGGGAATTCTTACTTTAACTAGGTAAGAACCCTGAAGCTTAAAAAACTCACCCATACTAACCTCTTTTTTTTTTTTAAATTGCTAACAGACAAACTTTTAACATATCAAGTTTCATCCTGAAATCATTAGAAGCCCTGAAAATAGGGGTCCACATTGGAAGTACTGATATTTCCCCTAACTATAGCAGCAGATGATTCTATTATAAAATTATTTAATGTCCCGATCAGTTCCAGTTTAAGATTATTAAACACAATTTCTTCTTGTTACTAGTAAGCCCTTCCCCCGCCTCCCAATTCCTCACATCAGTGCATTAACAACTGCACACAGCTGCCAGACGACTAAGCTGGTGTTTTTAAACAGTTCTTACCAGCTTTCTTCCAGATCTCCTCTGGCACGTATCCAGACGCAGGCCTGTGAAGGAATTCCCGATGAGATTCTGCAGGAGGAGGGGGTGAACAGGGAAAAAGAAAGAGCATCATAAGCAATGCTGGCTTGTTGAGAACAAGGCTTAGAGAAAAATACCTTTTCTCTTTAATTACAGCTCAGACAAAGAAATCAAGTGAAGCTTTTCTCTCCTCAAAACAAAGCGGATGCCACGGCCGTAGCTCATGAATGTCCCGTAGATCAGATCAGTTCTTACAATTTGAATGTCTCATCTTAAGCCAAGTGAAGATGTTAATTTTATTTTTATTTTACAGTGTTTTGAGTCAACTCTGTATGACAGTATCCACACTTTTAAGGGAGGCTTTGCAAGACAAACTGAGGGAGTGACATGCTTTGTCCTTTCTCATTGTATTTATGAAAAGGAAAAAGAAAGGGCAACAGTGCAGGTCTGGCACTTCTGCTGTGTGCAAAATAATGAGCACTTATGAGTGCAGATAAAAGTCAAGATGTCATTCCAGTGATCAAATAAGTTGTCCACAGAAAAGCAAAGGGGTGTTTCTCTAAGTTCAGAGCTGCGCTTTCCTACATCTGAGCCCATGGTGGCAACTGTAGCTGCAAGAGTTTGAAAAACAGAACCTTTAACTTTAGGTTAAGACCCTAAATACAAGCTGCCAAACAACCTCACTGGAGCTGAAGCTCGTAATTCACCCATATATTTCAATCACACGTTGACAGCTCTTTCCCCTTCTCCTCTTTTTTTTTTTTTTAAGGTTTAACCTTTAGGCCTGGGCCTAAGAGTTTTGAAATCAGAAAGATCCCTTTCACAGGGACTTCAAAGAGCTAAGATCAGACGATACAAAAAGAAAATTCACTTTGGTCTGAAATTTAGCATAGAGATCCTCAGCAGATGAAATTGAAATTGCTCCTTTCAAATGCAATTTAAAAACTGATTAACTATTATTCAAAGTAATAGAGGACAAAATGAAAAAAATACAACCAAACACATAAAACTAAGTTCGCTGCCATGATTACTATTGCCAGTGTGCCAGAATTCAATTGCCTAAAGAAAATAACTTGATTTGTTACATTACAGACAGGTTTGAATGTTTTTGGAGATGCTGCTAGAAGTTTGATGTCTGGGCTTGAAATACAGCAAGAATATACCTGCCATTCTTGGAATACTAATTTTGATGAAATGTATTCAGTTTTCTATCTAGGAGCTTTTATTCACTAACTTGGTCAAAAAGCAATATTTTTAAGAAAAAGTGAAACATCAGGGTTTGCAAATAATTTCTTATACCACTACATGTATCCATATTTACATACAGCAGCCCACATAAACTTAAATGCTTTTAAAAGATGACAGTATTGCAGGCAGCTAATAAAGGTGGAAATGACAGGAGCTTTTTCAACAGAGAGTAGGGAATTCCTGTGCACTGTTTCACAGATGTAGTTTCTAGCATGAAAATCTACAGACAATGACTGGGAGTACATCTTCCCATCTGACAGGCAGCTGAGTGGATTTACCCAGCTCTTCTGTTTGTCACTGAAGTATGGGACAACAATTTAAAATAGATTTTTGTCGGCGGACTTTCACAGCTCTCAAGCATGAAATAGTAACACTCTGTGTGTGTGTGTGTGTGTGTGTGTGTGTGTGTGTGTAGATTTTGCAAAAAAGCTATTTATATTGGTTTAATCAACTTGATAGAGGATTTCAGACCTGATACCAAAAATGGGAAAATTCTCAGTATGGCCTGGCTTGCACAATTCTGGAGATGACGAATAGCCCTGTGTACAGTTTTCACCCCTTAAAACTTTTAGACTTACAGGCACAGTGCCAGTTCTGTTAGGGGGACAGAGGCAACAGCAGAAAATATTGTGTGAAGGCTCAAGAAAAATAAAGGCAAAAAATTAAACCACTCTTATTTGCTCTTCATGGAATACCTGCAGGAACAGACTCAACCAGGCTCCAAATGTGGCAAAACAAGGGGTTTGTGACATTCATGTCTTTGCTTTGTATTGAGTTTTCCTGTCTGGTATTTAAGGCGCCATCCAGTGTAAGGGGAGCATAACCTTGATTTAAGTCTATGGATCTTAGTTTTGGGTGGCGGGGAGGGGGGAAGAAAAAAAGGAAAAGAAAGAAAAAGGACAGAGAGATGTGGAACCGGTTTTTTAGTACACATGACTTTCCAAAAATGGAATTCAATGACATAAATGACCAGATTGCCAGATAATTGTTAAAATTTCCAAAACATAAACATCAATCAAGCTCTTATTCCACCCACAAATTATTTACATGAGGAATGAGATCCTCTGCAAGAAGACTTAAATCAAGAGCTTATGAGAGACTTTCCCATAGTTTGGAATGGTGCACAAAAAAGACAAGAAGCACTTATGAAGATAATAAAAACCATATTTTCCAAGCCAGAAAAATTTTAGTAAGATGTCTATTGTTTAGGCAGTGGTGATGAGTCTGTGAAAACAATCTTCTTTCTAAGGCTAAACTACAGGAAATGACCAGAGGATATAAATTTTACATATTAGTGTTTTTAAGGTAAGGAGTCCTTCAGTTTAAGTATCACAAAAATTGCTCATTAAAACTGAAGCACAAAAGATCTTAACTTGGATATCTAGCAATCTCAAACCAAGATTAACACAGCTGAGTGAAGTCCCTATAATACTAAATGTAGAAGCAACTGCAAAAAGCCATAATGAGGACAATGCATAATATTAAATAACTAACTGTGCACCTAGAAGTCAAAGTAAATGCTGCCTAGAATGAAACTGAATGAAATCAGACAACAATAAGAATAATCTGAAGTGACAAGGCAGATCATTCAGAAAAGGATATTGGAAAAGCTTTACATGTCAGACATTATAACAAAGGTTTGTTAATGGTGAAAATGCAACAGTACCATTATGCAGAACAACAGTATGTACACTACTGAATTTACTTGAAATTCATGGCAAGGCATGAAAGCATGTGTTGCTAATTAGTACAGTTCCTACTGAACCAAAGGAAAAAGATGAACAAGGAAAATAAAAAGCATATATGTAAATGAGAATAGTCTGTACTTGTCTGTAAGTGTTTAAATGAGGTAAAAACAAAAGAGACTTTTGATATCAAAAATGGTATGGGAGTTTTCTATTGTAATGTGAAATAAATTTGTGAAATAGTAAAAAAGTTGTTGGAGTGGGAGAATACACATGAAGAAAATAAAAAAAATTGCACTGGTTTCAGCTCCCACATTAGAATGAAAATTTTTGATGGCTTTAAGATAAAGAGAAAAGGTGCTGAAAGAGAGTGACGTGCAGAGATGTGGAGAGTTGTAAGAGCAGCCATAAATATGGATCTGCAAATTGAAACTGAGATGAAAAGCTAGAACCAAATAAATTATATGAAGTCTTATGTGATCATAAGGCTCAAACTCAAGAAAACAGAATAGAAAGACTTAGAAAGAAGAGAATTGTTCAGTAATCTCAAAGAGCCTAATTCACATTTGGAAAGAAGGACAGAAGGTAAGTTGGCAAAACAAAAGAATTGAGGGTTTTTGCATGGGACACTGACATGCAAGTGTATAACACAAAGTATTAAGAAATGGAATGAACAGCTCATGTTTTGATGATCTTATACAATTTACTGCATTCAGGAAAATACTGGCAGTGATAATAATACCCTGCATGCTGTACTGAATATTGAGGGTCAAAAATAATAAAAGCTACATATAAGCAGCCATGAACAGATTAAATATATATGCCTTTTTATGTATTTATGTGGTTTCCATAGTTCAAATGCAAGTTCTGCTTCATTCTGTCCTATAATAAATGTAACACCATTAGTGGCACACAAAACAAACCAGAAAAATTCTCAGAGCAACAAATATAAAATATTCACTGCCTGGTTTGTAAGAGTCAAGTTCAAAAATGTGCCAGTTCCACATAATGAAAAATAGAGATCTGAAGGTGGGTATTACTGATGAGACTACCTTGCAAACCTGGCTGGGGGGCAAGTGTTCCCAGTATTTTTAAGTACATCTTTGCCCTTCTTTGCTCTCTAATACATTTTTCTGGCTATTGCAACACCCCTTGAAATTGTGTTAAAAATATAGTTGTTGTTTTCTCATTGTAAAAGAAAAGAAAAGCCACATAGGTACAGTATTACTGAATCATCCTCAAGCAGAGGCCATGTCAGAGCTGAGCACTGAGAACACACACATGCAATGTTTCTGCAGCTGGAGCCCTACTAACAGCATGCAGTTCACTAAGCCACAATCGAGCCCAAGCCTCCCATGCAGAGAGTGGATTAAGAACAATATTTAATGTCATCAGTGACCAGTATCACAGAGGCTTTATATGCTAGAATTACAAGTTATAAATGTTACTGTGGTATTCACAGCATTATGGTTTGCTCATGTTGAGAATATCATGCATATCACAGCACTGCTGATTATCTGCAAATGGCAAAGGAACAGGTTTATCATCACAGCATGAACAGATACGTGTTGGCAGGAATGCTCTGGCTGACACTGAAAACATGATGGTGAACAGCTTTAGAAAAAATAAAAAGTGTCTGAAAGGGTTAACATTTAGAAATGTATTAATAAATGGGTAACCTATGTGTTTTTCACAAATTCATAGACTTCTGAGAATCCTGGTTTCCTGAGGCAAATCCTGCAGGTATTGCACTCTTCAGCTGGAGATTTCAAACTCTATTTTGTAAGATTTCCATTCAGATAAATTCAACAGACACAAAATATCAACACTGCTGCAGACCTTCTGATGTGTGCCTGCTCCACTTATCTAGAGCCACAGCTGCACTCAGTATGGTTATAGATCTTGTTTATAACCCATGATGCTGAAGAACCCTCATCTTTAATTTATCCTACTGTGTGTATTTCAGTATACAGTGTCTGATATGGGTAATTATTCACTATTAGGATGAAAGTTGCAGTCCTGCTGCAGTATGTAGTACTGAAATTCTTCAGCAGAAATGGAGGAGTCAGATGATGCATTATTCACTTCATAGACCATCACAGTTAATCAAGTGAATATATGTAAAGTCTGAGTCATTTTTAGACTTTCATAAACATGTATTATTCGGACTGAAAAGACCCTCTTACCTTCAGCACATTCTTGGAGAATAATGGGAGCTTGTAACCTGTTGTAGATAGCTAATGTGTGTATTGGATTGCTTTGAATTAAAATGAATTATCAAGTATTTAATTTAATTTTTAATTAAAAATAGCAACAGAAAAATATTGATCAGATATTGCAAACTTCCAGGCTCAACATGATTTACAGTGATGTCAAATCAAAAGAAGCAGAAAAATCTTTGGCAGGAAAAAAGTCTACTGGTTCAAAATGACCATCAGAATTTTCTTCAATTACTTTTCAACTCCAATTATCCATACTAGATCGCAGGTCAGAGTTTTTCAGCAAGACCTATCTATGAAGACTGTGGCATGTTTGTAATGAGAAGTTATCACTTCAGGAATGATATTTGAATCGTAAAGAAAAAGAAACAAAGGCACAGATAATGTAGCCATATGGCCCCCTTTTTTTTCTCTTTTGCTAGCGGAGATGACAGGATGGATTTAAAGGCTGGATTACCTTGTTGAAAAAAAAAACAAAACAAAACAAAACAAAAAAAGGTACAAAGGGAATTCACTGATATTTAGAATCTCTGTAGCAAAGCCCCCCAATATTTATATGCTGTGGTACTTTAATTAAAATATTGGAGCAATTTTCCAATCCCTTTTCCCCCACTTCAAAACTAAAATAAAAAAGCCCTAAACCATCTCAAGGCTCACAGACACTGCTTTAGTTTCGTTATACCTCTGAATGTTAGGGATTTTCATTTTGTTAACTAGATTACTACCAGATTTGAGGAAATATAAGGATTAGCTTTCCATAGACTCCAAAGTAAGCATTTTCTCCCTGTCATGTCAGACATAAAAGCACTTCTAACCAATATTTACAACTGATATGGATGCTACATTGAAGCAATCCAAGTTTCATGTTTGTGAGTCTCAGAAGTATTTTTTCAACCAAATAACCAAAGTGGACGTGTTAAAATTGAATGGACTCCAACCAGTTCATTTGTACCCACAGTACTGCAGAGCTGACCGATGTATCCAATGCCAAAGCCTGTGCTGTATAACTATCTTTTAAGCCAGAAGACTTTGCTGTTTCCAAGAATTCATCTTGACATATACACAAACAAATGCTCATATAGGGATCTAACTGTATGCTTGATCTTCTTTTTATCTTACGTACCTATTGTTGTGGTGATGACTATTTTTCTTGGATTGTAATATTATCTATGAAGTTTTGATGAATGTCATGAGTTCCAGTTTCATTAGAGAATGTTCATTTTTTCTACCTACTAAGTACACAAGCAGCATGGCCTGTCTCTTTTTGCATCACAGCTTCACTAGAGAAGTGAGCCACTGCTTTAGATCTATTCACAAGTGTTCTTCCTGAAGTTGCAAACGTGATTGACATTTCAGATGCCGTATTTATGAGTCTTCCTTTACATTACATTTAGCACTGTTCATACAAGCCATTACCTGAATACTTTCTGAGAAGGGCTCCTCTAGGGACTAGACTTATTAGTGAACTATGGAAGCATTTCCATAACCCTTCCTCCCACTGATTGGAGCACATTTATAGAGCTATTGACTCAAGTAATTTGACATTCACACAAAAAAGATTTGTTTGTTATCAAGAGGCACCAAATATTACAGTAGTAACTCTAGAAATTTACTAAGAGAATGATGGAGATGGGATTAGATTTTTTTTCTGTTTTTCTATTTGCAATTAAATAAATTTTTGACTTGGTAAGTTATTCTTAAAGGCAAAAGGAAAACACAGTTAAAATATAGTTGCAAAATAACACACATTCTACTGATTCTATTCTGGAATTCTAGTAATGAACAGAATTTATGATGATTTTGAGTAGATGGCATTGGATACAGACAATTTATTTTTTTATAAGGCAATATTAGACAAGCAAGCTTGTCTAATAGTCTCCTGACATTTTCAAAAGAACAAGAAAAATAAAAAGGTATCATTGATGTTGTTGCATCATATCTGCCATGAAAGTGAGGAGATGGGGCAGAAAAAGGCCAAAATACTAGTAACTCATAGAAAGACCCCAAATTAAAGTTTGTTTTTATAGAGCAGAGTCCTCTCAGAGTAGTTGTGTGCGGCACTGTGTGAGAGTGACTGTGAAGGTCTGCAGGGAGGACAGCCCCGCTGTTTGGTCTGGTCCTTGTAAGGTGGCTGCAGCCCACCCAGCTCAAGCTCTGCTGCCTGAGCCAAGGCCTGGACAGCTCCATGGAAATACACAACAAACAGTCCTCAGACACACCTGCACAAGCTGCAGTGATGGACAGAGACCTAGGAGGATCATGCATGCATGACTGTGAGCATTCCAGATCTTGTTCCTTTCTTAAACAGAAACCAAGTGCACCTAAGAAGGGCCTAGAACTTTACAACTCCATTTCCTTAGAAAGGCAACTTCCAAGTTAAGGAATTGCATTTAAGAAGGTGAAAGCCCTCTATTTCAAATTGCAATCCAGGAGCACCGACAGATTTTTTTAAACAATCAGGAAAGAGAAAGAGTCAGAAGGGACAGAGAGTCAGTGCACATCTCACTGCTCTGCCTCCCCTACATGACAGTCTGTCCTCTCAGCCCACCCTCTCAGACTCTGCAGAATGGAAAGCAAATTACCAAGCATCACCCAAAAAACCTCAAGCCATTCCACCCAGAAACACCACTGTTTGGGCATAAGAGTTATAGTGAATCCAGCAGTCAGCAAGAGAGGAATCATCACTATAGCAGAAGAATCAGAACAAATGCAAACATCATCTATCACTTAGCTAAGCTTAAAGAGAATCAGCACACGATTTTCAATGAGGATACTGTACCTAACGAAACTGGATCTGGATTCACTGGACTCTGCTGTCTGGAATGACTACTGCTGCTGTTTCCACCTTTTTTTAAATCCTCCGCATCACTGTACCGCCGTATCCAGTAATTCAGCTCCTCGCGGTCTGCTTCCTGACATCGCCGTAGGACAGTGAGAGATCGTCGGGTTTTTTCCACCATGTCCATTATACAGTTCAACAACTGTTCACAGCAGTGGATGGAGTACAGAAACAAAGAAGAAATTTTTGTTCACAGAGTGACATCATAATAAAGAAAACGTCAATGTGCTGAGTGCATGGGTTTTAATAATGAAGGAGTCCCTCTCTGTTAACCTCAACTATAGCTGAAAAATTCTAGGCTTGTTTTAGGAATGACAATCCCTTCCTTTTTAAATGGTGATCCTAAACTATACAGATAGGGACTTACAGGAAAAAAAGCAAAGACAAGGAGAAAAAAACTGAACAGGCTACAGCCCTGCCACTAGTACTACATGGCACCGGAGAGATATGGACCACAAGATGTGGTCCAGAACTGATGTCTACAAATTTTACAAGAGATAATAAATTCAGGAACAAATCCGAGCTCCAGATCCAGTGTTTATAGAGAAAGTCCATTCCTCTATTGGCAGACTGTAGCAATTAGGATAATGCAGGAGACACTTATCAGCAAGGCCTGGTATGAACTATCTAATGGGGAACATCAAGCCCTCTGATTTAATAAGCAAAGCTTTCAAAACCTGTCATGGAATTCAGATAGATTTTAAAATAAAAAATTTAAATTCCTATCTTGGAAGGCCTCTGTTCAGACAATTACACATAAATGGATATTTAGCCCTTACATGGTCAAGATGTTTCCACTCTTCTGCCCATTCTCTGTCTGTTAGCCTGTGATCAATCATTTCTTCTTGACGTGTGCCATGCAACCCTGCCAAAGAGGAGCAAGTTATGTTTACAACATTGGAAGTCCTCTATGGGGGAAAAAAAAAAACAGAAAAAAAAAAGAGCCTATAGACAGAACCATCATATATTACCTGTTCTAACATCAGGAATGTCACCACAAAAAAAAAACCAACAAAACAAAAAAACCCAAACAAACAAACAAACAAAAAAACTAAAAAAAAACTTTGCTCTAAGTTCTCTTTAGTACTTTTCCTCACACAAGATGCTACTATTTTGTCCAATTTAATGTCTTCAATTCTGTAAGTTCTACACATTGCAAGATGACCTTTCAAAAATGGACATAACTCTTTCAGACTCTGCACAATTACTGTATACATAAATATAACATAATACAACATATAATTTTTCATTTGCACTACTTGAAGTCAGCAAGGCAATTATTTGGTAACTCATTGCATATAATACTAGCTGTACTTCAGAGAGTTGAAAAAAATATTAGTATAAACTCAGTGTTATTTCACTAAATACAGTAATTACTACCATGTCAACAGAGAATCATTAAGGGTTCATCCCTCCACAGATGTTTAAACAACATGTGGTTAAAATGTAGCACATATATCAGAGCAGCTGACAACATGATACAATCAAGCCAGTATTTATTATCAACACTCAAGGGGAACCAACACTTGTTCTTTGCTTAGCCTCCTCTATACAGATGCTGAATATTTGTAAGTGTTGCTCTTTTACTGAAGATTTGTTTTAAACAAGGAAGAACGGTAAGTGCAGGTGTAAAACAAAATCCAAGAGTATCAGGCATTCCATTAAATCAAATTGTGCTGCATGGGGTGTGGCTGGTGCTTCTGCTGTTCACATCCTCCACCCATCTTTGTGTGGACATGTCACACACAAACCACTTTTTTGAAAGATAACAACTTTCTTCTGCTCTAAACTGAAATCAAGCTATTTTGATGTTGCTATCACCACAAATCTGACATTAGAAGAAAAATAAAAGGCTCTACCTATCCTTGCCCGCCATACACCTGAGTGTCCATGTCATCCATATAGCTTTGAAAACACAGGTTCCTTCCATTTCTGTCCCTCTTTCTTAGAGACACAATTCAATCCACTTTTACAAGTACAGATCTGAAATAAGGCCATTAGAAGCAGCTGGATGGACAAACACCCATAAAGGCTACATCTGAACTGCAGATAAAAAAGTCCTGTTCACAAAATAAAGTTACAAGGGAAACAGAAACCTAAAAAAACAATGCAGAAAATCAACGTGCCTTACCCATAGGTCTGTTTCTGTCCCTGAGGTCCCTGTGGTTGGGGTGTCTGTATGAGTCCCTGTAGTGGTGGGCAATGGCCATATCATCCAAACGATAATGCTGAGGTGGAGGTGGGGTGGGATGAGGCAGACCATTGGGCTGATAAGATAAGCCATTATTTGGACTGTACCGCTGGCCTGGGCTAATAGTGCAGGGCCGCTTGCTTGGATGCTCTGAGTGCAAAGGCTCTCTGTCAAAGCCGTTTTCTTTGGTTCTGAAAAACAAAGCAAAGGAACTTTAATTCACTTAGTGAATAGAAGGTGGGAATATGCACCCCCACATACACATGCAGCTTCAGGAACTAAAGATTGTTCTTCAATTTGCTCCAAATATGTGGTGTTGCAGAACATTTCATAACACTGCTGAATCAAAACATACAAAGGACTCATTCACCTTGTCTAACCATCCCTGTAACTTGAGAAATACCATCAGGGTGACCTTCTGACAGAGCCACCTAACGAGGGGCTGGAGAGCAAGCAGCCTTTGCTGAGATCACAGACTGATGGCATAGATACACATGCAATTGCAGAGGTGAAACCATCAACTGATACATGAAACTAGGGACCAAGAAATTCCAATATTCAGTAGTGCTACAGCTTATAGTGATTAGGAGAAACCTGCCATTCAAGAAATGGTTTTGTTTTCAAGAGGATACCATAGTGAATGTCAGTGTGCTGAAGCTCAGCATACCATGAGCTCCCATCAAGATCAATGTCACACAGAGACTTTGGGGAAGAATTGACTCTAAATGATGAGAAATGCATCCTTCAAAGATTCTTGCACCATCTGGGCTATGGTGCTGTGACTATCATTAATTTTGCAGGAAGATGTGGCTAGACTCAAGTCCTCAATAATGTTCAGGACTTCCCACTCCATTACTCTTAGACAGGGGCTTTATGCTCAGGTGACTTGGAAGAGCTTCTGAGGAGAAGGACAGAGGGTTTTTTATGTTCTAGTTAGTCTTTAATTAAATTCATAATCAGCTATTTCCAAAGAACTCTCTACTTGACACCTCTGCCTGAGAACCTTGAACTCACTCCAAACTAATTCTCCATTAAAACTGTATTTTAAAAAGCTCATAAACAAACAAACAAACAAACAAACAAGTAAAAAAAAAAAAGAAAGGAAAACAAACAAAAAACCTCCAAACAAACAAGCAAAAAAACCCCACCCTACAGTTACTTCAACAGGTTCACAACCCTTTTGGGGAAGTTTCATTTCACTGAAATGTTTGGGTTTTTTTAAACCACATGAATAAAGAAAACCTACAAAATATTAGTTTTGATCAGGAAGTTTCTTAGATATAAATATTGCAAACTGAGGCTTCATTCCTCCCTCCATAAGCTGCTGTTATATTCCAGCTTGTTTATAAAAGAACTTTATCCTCTGGAATAAAGGGATGGCATAATGTATCATTCCTAGTGATAACACAATTTTTTGACACTGACAGAAAGGTAAATTTGAGCAAATTCTCTTGTTTGCCTATTGTTAAAACCAACTGCTCTACAACAAACCTTCCCCCAGAAACCAATCAACTACCCTTGAGGGAACGTCTGTGGGGAAACAGTGTATTGTCACCCCTCAACAGGTTCCCATTTAAGGCCAATGAGAGGAAGGATGAAACCAAATCATTGCCAATATCCTCTGAGAGAGAGAATCAAACTAAGATCTTGTAACTAGCAGCAGGAAATTAAAAGATGGGCTGCATTGTTTTCAGAAGGAGTGAAGCAATTACTCAGAGACCTCACCAAAATTACTAATGCCAGAGAAGCTGCAGGTATATATATATATATATATATATATATATATATATATATTTTACTAAACTGTAATTTGCCAAAAGGGGAAGAATCTTCCCCCAGCACAGCAGGACATCTATTCTCATTTGGGCAGATATAAAAGACATACTTTGCTAAAGTGGAGTATGTACCTTGTTCCAAAAGAAATGCAGCATGGCTGTGAAAACTCCTAACCAAGAAAACCTGAGGTCCATCATATATTTTTTATTAGTTTTGGCACAATGTACCTGCTTGCAATAACTCCCAATGGGTGGTGAAGTTTCTGACAGCTCTTCAAGACAAGTTTGCATTTAGTGGCTTGCGTGTGTTTTCTTTGCACATATTTACTCAAAGTCAGTGTGCCAATCTTCCAGTTGTCAAAATACTATGCAAGCAAAAGAAATTGACTTTTCTGTCTGTACAAGGCAAACTAATAACTCACATAAGTCTTTTAGTACCACAATTAGAATGTTCTCTAACTTAGATGGGTAAAAGTCAGAAACAGCAAACAATTAAATAACTCATTGACTTGGTCACTGAATAAAACTGGGACAAGTGGGAATCCAGTTTTCCCTTTCTGCACTACAGCTTGATGTTAAAGTCATATATTTTCATACAAATGTATATATTTGCACCTAATGTACAGGTATTTCTGTATTTTTTAAGACTGCTTTGTACTTAATTACCTTAACTGGAATGCACTACTTTAGCTTGGAAAACACACCAGCATATCCACTGAACTCTGACTAACATAGAAACTAGCATGACTCTTGAAAACATATTTACTGAAATGATGTTTTTGCTATGTCTTTTCTGGGCGTAAAAATTTAATTCTACAATTTGTTGTTATATTTTCTGCACTGACCAAATAAACAGCTTACCATAATACCAGAATGAGACTGTACATAAACTCATTTTTTGTTTCTGAGCACATAAAAATATATAAAAAGGTAACAACTTAGAAAACCTCATCAGAACAGGAACTGCTGCCAAATTTACTATATATGAATAGAGTGATAAAAGATGAGGTACTGAAGAATGCCATAATTCAGATGCTCTGAATTTGACCTACTAGTCTGCTTCTGATCTCAGTCCTACTCATTCTTTTAGGTCTCACCCCCTTGGGGCAACAGCATTTTCCCAGGTGCCTGAGGAAGCACTCCTGTTTCCCAGTAACTGGCACACCCATGTGAATAGTAGTTCCAAATATAACACCATCACAATTTTAATCTGCTTTCATCTGATTTTGCAAATTAACCAGAAGCTGTAGAGTGGAAATAACAGTGAATGCATAGAAAACATAACTGGAACTTTTTTCCTTACTCTCTTGGCCACCTTTTTCCTTGATGTGCCTATAAATCAACAGTGTTGTTTGGAAAATTGTTAATATGACAAAGATGGAGTCCTTCAGCTATAAACACACAAGGGGAGTCATTTTACTTAAAGCTATGATTTACTTAGATTAAAGACAGCAGAATAGACACTACTTTTTAACCTGTATGTATTTAATGGAATTTATGTTGGTTTTAGGTTGTGATTTCAGTTTTAAATTATGTAATTTATGGATAATTTCCTGGGTAGAAAATCTGACCATGCACAACTGCCTTGGCTAAAAAATTGGGTTTAACCTGATCAGGAGTATTACACAAATTTCAAAGAACACTAAAGCCAGCTTACAAGAAGGAGACAAAGCTGTTCATCTACTATTTGTGCAAGATGCTTTGATTTAAAATGACTTCCACCAATAAAGGTTGGATGAATCAAACAAATGATAATGCTTTGCAGGAATAAAGTATCTGTTTATAATACTGTGTTACAGAAAAAAATTACTTTTCTGCCTTGCTAACAATTCATATTACAAAAATTCTTTTAAAATTCCTCATAATTACACATGGCATACAAGGAGCACAGATGTAAGAGCTGTGAGCATCCTTCACCTTACTGAGATACTGAGGAGCCTCTTCAAAAAAGATTTACTAACAGTATTATCAAAGTTTATCTCTGTGCCCAGGTACCTTCGACACCTATTTCATGTCATTGGCTCCAAGTGTACTGCAACCACAGCAGCACTTTCTTAAGTCACAACACAGTCATAGCCACTTTAGTTTTCTTCTCACTCAAAATAATGCTATTCTAACAGAAATTTTTGTTATCCTATATCCACTTAGTAGAGAACTGTCATAAATGTAGAGTCACTACATGGCATGCTCACATGCCATCAGCCTTTTCCAGCAAGCTCAAAGGATGAGTAATTAGCAAAGTTTTTTGTTGTTAATGTATTTAAAATCATGTGATTTATAATTAAGCATTCATTCACCAAAATAAAAACTCACTGTGGTCCAAGTTCCTTTGCTTTACTACAGTAGAATGTAAACTCCAAAACTTGTAAACAGAACACAGTGAACACTTTGTTCATGACATGTCATGAACAAATTACCAAAATGTGTTGTCTCCTCAGGTGTCAGTTTTCCTCTCTTGCAGTGACTGATGGTTCCCAGTGTTATTACAGAAACAGATTGATCTTTTTAATGAGCTAGTTTAATAGACTCCAAAATCTCACCGTGGCTGCTCATCCGTGTCAGACCATATGCACGAAGAAAACATTCAGTAAAACACAAAGCTTGGCTGTCAGATTGCTCTATAAAACCTCACATACAGTAGACTTGGATATGCAGATAAATAATAAGAATTGGAAAATGGATATGCAAAAAAGGTTCTGAGATTATAAGCAGAATAAAAAAATACTGTATGTAGATTTTCTTCAACAAAAAATCATGAGGCAGCTGTGGCTACATGTAACACTTGTTCCACCTTCTTTGCCTAATCCTCTACTGTACTCTTCCTCTAATGGAATTAATGGTATGCAGTTACCCATGCCCAAATGAAAAATATAAACATGTATGTATATATATAACATATACATTGTATACAATACATGCATGTGTATAACTATATATCTATACATATATACCATATACCTTGGGAAGTGAAAAAGATAACACAGTTTACTTCAGTAAGACACACATCTGCAATGAAAATTATTCCAGCTGCACTTAGTTCTCCTGGAAAGAGGTGGCCTTTGAGAATTTTTTTTCATTTACTAGCCATGGAGTCACAGGAAACCCTTCCCTTAAAGTATGTCTGCTATCTTCTGCTGAATTTTTATTAGTATATTTGAAAATTACTTATATTTCTAAACAAAAGATATATACATTTCCAGATGTTTCCTCATGCTCCTCTGTAAACAATTAAAATAATTAATAGTGTAATGAGTATAAAACCAGCCAAGTATTTGGTTTCAAAACTCACTCAGTCTAGGCATGTTCAACCTCTGAGGACAGCTTTTTGTGGTTGATTTACTTACATTAACCAAATTAAAAGGTATGCAGACTCCAATTCCGTAAATTTAAGAATCTTTCCAAAAGCATCTTGTTCTTTTTACTAAATCTGTTGCACAAATGTTCTTGAGTGCACAAGACAACTCCACTGAACTTGGCTCAGCCAACACTACCACATATTTTTTTCTGTATAGCTTTTATTACAGTCATAGACAATGGAGACGTAGATGTGACTGACCAGTGACAGGGTTGCTTGACACTGAACAAAAGCAACTTATTTTTTAAGCTCAAGGTAACATTCCAATGAGCGCACTGGGCAGTCTCTTTTTCATGTGAGCCTTTTTCACTACAGCAAACAGTTGCAGGGTCAAAAAGAAAGGATGGGTTTTTTTGAAACACCACTTCCCCAGAACTAAGGGGCTGAATTTCAGGCTGCAACTGACAGAAGTTGATGATGTTGGAGTGTGCAGGCCAATGGGACAGCCCATGCTACACCCTCCCTGGACCCTGGGAATTCAGACACAGGCTTTTACCCACAACAATGGAAGATAAACTGTCCACCCCTCACCCCAAAAGCTGCATTGCTCCCCAACTGTTCACAGCCTAAGAGAGACTTCAGTTGTGAAGCCAAAGGCACTTGACTTTCAAGGAAAGACTCAGGAATTTTAACAGCACCTATGTATTTTAACTCAAAGGAAATGCTGAGAAGAAAATTCATAAACCATACACAAATATCTCTGGGTCTGGGCCTCAGTTTTAACTAAAAGATGAAGGCTGACTTTAAAATCCAATATTCTCCTGATCTGCTGATCCTTTTATGTGCTAATCTTATGGCCTTTTTGTAATGGAAAGACCCTGTATTGGTTTCATAACAAAGTTCTTGTCCTAGTTTCTACCTGTGTCACCCATCTTCTCCCTCACAAGCAGGACTGAAGATAACACAGATGAGACAGTACTTACTACAAAATAACCAAAATTCAACACTGTCAAACAGGGTCTCAAAGAAAGGGAGCATTATTCCAAATGCAAAGGAAAGACTATTTTACATTTTTCCTTTGTGGCCTTATGGGAAATATGAGCAATACTCCTCTCCACTAACAGGAAAGAAAACAGTGAGTGAGTCGGGAAAGCACATCCCGCTTATTGTCTGTATTCTGTCAAGCAATACCTCACTGGCTTATGAGATAATTTCATGTGTGTCTATCTCCTTAGAGGAAAAATGTTGTGTCTGCTACTGAACCGGAGGTACAGCATGCTGACATTAAAGCCATTCACAAGATATTAAGAGGCCTTTTTAACAGATGTTTTGCTACACTACTCTGCAAAGATTGAGAATATACAGAACTACCCCAAGCTACTAGATTTCAGCTTTGGAAAAATTATTTCATTGCACATAGTAAGAGAATACACGTATAATGTCCAAAAAGTAATCATCTTTCTCTTTCTGAGGTGCAGAAACATGCTTGTATTAACCCCAATAGCTCCTTCAGTTTGGTCTAGCTGTCTGGAAAAACTGGTGGAAAGAACGTAGCTACATATAAAAGGAGCTTTTCTGCTTATACCTTAATTTTCTTGCTGGTTCATTGTGATTTTTCTGAAACACAATCTCAGGAAAACTAATTTCAAATACTGTCACATCTTTTTCTATCTAATGGCTATGTGACTTTAGATTTTACTGTTCACTTCTGGCTATGAGAATTCTAAAGTTTTACTGTGAGCTTTCAGACTTTGTTTTCTGTTTATTTTTGTGCCATTCAAGCCTGTTCCAACACAAAAATGTCACCTGTAAAAAGTTATGAGGCTTCTTGACTTTGCAAATCATCTTTTTCATTTAAAAGATAACTAGGATACTTGCATACCTCAGGCATACAGGTAGTGGTATGTGGCAGAAAAGTATAATAAAAGTTTTCCACACTATAAAACCCATGGCAAACAAATCAATGAAAAATACAATACCTGAGTTTCCCAAAGGTAAAATGTAAATGCCAGTTGAATTTCTAACATTAGCATAGGAAGGCAGTTAAAAGTAAATAACCACAAGAATAATTCCCTTGTAACACTAAGCAAAGAACTTTATTCCAAAAAATAAAAACTGTTCCATACTCCTAAAGCCACTGTACTTCACACACATTCATTCGCTTGTCCCATTTTTGCATGGACTCTCCTCAACTCAACAACAAAACAGACTGCAGTGAACTTTTCTCCTCTTTGAAAGAAATACCCTTATGCATATTCCATGTATGGGTATGGAAATATGGCACAACAGAAGGAGTCAAAGCCCTGAGTGTGCTCTGGGGTTTGCCCTGTACTTCCCAATATAAATGCCTAGCGACTCTCCTCACATTTAGTGTTGAGTTCAACAAAACGTCAGATGCAAAGGACTTGCATATGGAGCTGGCATGATCTGCTGCTTGGCACTACGTGACTGAAATACTGTGCACAAAGTAATACAGTACTGGCTGACCATTACTTCTGTGTGGATATGACCACAGCGTGTCCTGAGGTGACTGAATCAGTGTGTGCATGTATTATGTTTATATACTCAGGAATATATATGTGTATGCAGCTCTCTCTATAGTTACACATGTATGTAGGTATGTATATGCAGACATGCATAATCAGGACCTGTTATGAAAGGACATGGGGAATGATTTTAAGCTAATAAGAGAGTAGATTCAGACTAGGAAGAAATTTTTAATATGGAAGGTGGTGAAACACCTGCACCCAGGGAACACCACCCAAGTATCCCCCCAGCATCGACCCTCATGCTGCCCCTGTGCTGGGGGAGCTCAGCACCACACTGTGGGCAGGACAGGAAAGGTGTGGTGCTGCTCACCTGTCTGGAGTTCGCCTCTTCCCGTTTTCGTTCACATCGAGAAGCAGCTCTGAGGAGTCAACAGGTGAGGTGGTGCTGGCATCCAGAAGCAGCTGTTCGTGCTGGGCGAGGTACTGGGCTGGGTTCTGCTTGGCTAGCCTTGCACAGTGCAGCAGCTCCCGCTGCAGCAGGGGCAGATTGGCCTGCAAGAGAGCAGCATGAGTTAAGAGGGCAGCTTGCAAGCAGTTTCAACAGAGATGAAGGAGAAAAATTACAAATCAGAGGAAAGCCTGCCTTGAGTTGAAACTGTTGCCATCATTCCCAGCTGGGTTTGTGGTTAGCTGCCTGAAAGCAGGCAGCCTCCAAAAGTGGCTATAGCTGTACTAAACATGCATAGAAGGATGGGAGCTTACCAAAAATGTAACAGAAAACAGTAAATGCTGTGAGAAAACCAGGTCTGAGTGCCACATCTTTAAAGAGGGGAAAAGTATTGTTTTGGCTGACTTCTGCTTTCTAACTGTCTAAAACCTGATCTCCTATGGAGCAGCTGTTTTCAACAAGTGACAATCCTTTGTTTCCCATTCAGACTGCAGTTAGTACTTGGAAAATGTCTGAAACCAGGGGATCTGCTACTCTATGAGCTGCCTCAGTCACCATTCTTTGAGGGCCTTGGGGAGAACAGGATTGAGAATAGGATTGCCCTCAGCCTTCCCATTACCCTTGCAGTTGCACATTAAGATAAAGATTACAACAAAATCTCACGTTCCAGAGCTTCAGTTAATCACCCGGAGGGCTACAAGCCTCCTCCTAGCCAGATGTAGCTTGAAGGATTTCTGACTGTTCTTTCATGGCCCCACTGGGACATGGGTCATGGCCTGGAGATTACCAGGACTCAGACAAAGAGAACTGAAATGCTGGTTGGTCACTGGGCAGCACATTTTGCCCATCTACTGAGGTCATACGTAGTCATACTTAGTCATACTTAGTCTGGTTTTGCCAGAGCAAGTGGAACCGTATGTCCCTTCCCTCTGCAGAGATAGTTACACATCTTGAGAAACCTCTTCCTTTCTTTGCAGCACATGCCAACATTGATACTAAGAAAGGCCACTCATTTTTCCCTAATTATTTTTTGTACCATAAAGGGATGTGCCTTGGCCTCTCTTGTTCCATCACTATTGCACGATGATTTTTTTTAACTCAGAATTTTCAAGTATTGGATTAAATTTCATTACCTTTAATAACTAAAGATAAGACAAAGAACTTCAGGAGCTTCCTTTGCTTTTGAAATAACTCTCACTTTGAAAAAATCCAAACAAACAAAACCAAAAAAACTCTTATTTTTTAAGCAGGAAAATACTTCTGAAGTCAAAAAAGGTCTAAAAGTAATGTGCATGAAACCAAACAAAAAACAGATGGTCTGAAAAGTTTTGAGCTCAGGATCTTGGTAAATTACTTTGTTAGCATTATAACAATGACAACTGCTCCAGCACCTGTTGTTACCATAAAAGCAGAACCACTGTGCCACAAAAAATGCCAGAATAGTCAGTACATATGAAACTTTTAATAGTGGTGAAAAAACTAGAAATTGTTATCAGTTATTCCTAGGATGAAAAGACAGTTAGTTGTGGAATATGGAGGTCTTTCCAGACCTGCACAGAATGGAAATATTCTGTGAAAGAACCAAATATCTATTTTCTTTCAGCTATCAGAGAGATGGACTGACTGTGTTGTGAGTAGTGTTTTTCACTTGTTTTAATTTCACTGTTTCTTTAAAAAGCTCACACAGAATACAAGTCAAGACACCCGACTACTTCAATTGCCTTGCGTGGCAGAAAATAGTTGGAAAAGTTCACATATATTTACAAATAAATATCTGGAAGAAACAAAATA
>NW_026535780.1:20800000-20977500 GCF_028551555.1 Melozone crissalis
ACAGAAAGCTGGAAGGCTGTCATGGGTGGAAGCCATAATGTTCTCTAATCCTCAAGCTACTGAAAGCTTTCTCAGTGATGCTGATAAAACTGGATTTTGCCACAACAGTGATGAAGACAAAAAAAAAATTTCTAGGGCAGGATGGGCTGAAAAAAAGAGAAAAATTTTCTCTTTTCTCTGGGAACCAAAGTGAGGCTAAATTGAGGTTGACTAGAACTCTTCTCAGCCCTCTTGTCTGAGCAATGAACTCCAGGGGGCTCAGATAATGGTAAGAGGACAGCAGAGCCAGACAATGCCAAAGTCATTTCTGAGTGCTACCCATTGCCAGACAAGAGGGAATTGATTGCAGGGAGGCACTCTGCTTCTTGATATGGTGATAGCATGTTGCAGGCCTTTCTGCCTTCCAATCTCTTGCCCCAGAAGTTGGGATGGAGGTAATGCAGTGACTGCCACTCCCCAAGGTGTTCTGCCACCTCCAGCATATGTAGAACTGTACAGCTCGTTGCTCCCAGCTGCAGGATATTACTTTAATCCTGTTCCTTGTCACAGTTCAGTATAACATCATTTTGAGTGACACTTCTTATTTCCTATTAGTAGTACAGTGCATCAACATGAGAAAATTCAGGGCGAAATCTAGATTTTTGGCCACATATTTAACCACTAGCAAGCATCCCTGTGAATGAAATTTTTCTGCTAAAGATACCACATTGGGAGACAGTTTCTTGAAAAACCTCTTGGCAGCAAAACTAACAGTATATGCAAGATTCCTCATATAACACTGGCTTGTGATGTTGAGAGACAGCCTGGGATCAAAGGACAGTTTAAGCTGGAGGCTATCCCAGTCTTGGACTAGACTGTCAATCCTTCCATTGAAGGTGCCAGCTCAGAGGGTGGATTTTCAGTTCAGTTTGCTGGCACATGAGGGGCATGAGGACTGGAAAAACTTCCAGTTGCTTCCAACCTTCCTCTCCATTAAAAATTTCAAGGTTAGAGTATGTGAGCAGCCACCACCTGTTCCCTGGGCTACACAGTTCTCTTGTAAAGGAAACTATTTGTGAAGAACAGGTAAGTGTCCAAAATGGCAATCTTAGCCCTTGCTGTGAGGGGTCAGCTTCCTTTTGGATGTTTGTAAGCATACATGCTCATTTTCAAATGAGTATGATGTGGTGCTTACCAAGAGAAGTAGAAGATTTTTCAGGACAGTATACAAAACAAAAAAATACTTGTCTGGGGGCCTTTTAATGAACATGGCATAATCCTCAAAGCTTCTTATAACCATGAGATTTTGATCTCTGTGAGGGCATAACAAACACTGGAAAGTTTTTTTTTGAAAAAACCTGTCAGCTTGTAAGGCTATGTAACAAGGAGGTCACACTTCCAAATCAATGATAATTATGTGTAACTTTGAGTAAAAATGGTGTTGCCAGGCACTGTGCAGCTTTACTGCACCTGCATTCTCTGGCACCAAGGGTGTCAGTCCCTGTAAAGTGGAGCAGAGGGAGGCACATGGTGATAAAGCAGGTCAGTGCAGAGAACATGTCACAAGGTAAAAATGTTTCCATTCAACAGATAGAAATAACAAGTAGTAGTAAATATAAGATAATTGGCCTGCCAGGAAGGACCTGGGCTATGAGAATGTGAGTAGGAAGGAGAAAGCATCAAGCACAGAGGACTGGGGACTTCTGTGGAAAAATCCTTCCTGCTTGCTGCCCATTGCACAGCTGTGGTGAGAGACCACATCATGTAAAACCAGCCTAGCTGAGGGAGCTGAAACCAAAGCAGAGATAGTGTTACATCACCCTTGCCAAGGCTGGAAAATATTTTTTCAGGGATGATTCTCCAGAAGAGTTGTGAGCTAGGAAAAGCCATCCCCTAAGCCACAAGGGCATGGTGTGAGTGTACATGTGGGAGTGAAGGTGCTGTTTGTGTGAAGTCCACACTAGTATCCTGCTCCTCAGTGGGGCTGATTCAGATTTTTCTTCCTGAGGCTCCAGGATACTGCATCTCAGAGGGAGACAGATGTGACAGCTGGCAGGGCTGGTGTTGTCACACATCAGGTTCCAGGAACACTCCTTTATTTCCCTGCATAGCAGTGCACTTTGTTTCACTGCATAGCTTCCTTTTCTCAGTACAAGAATCCTGGTGAATGAAAATATATGTTAGGCAGAATCACACCTGTATGATATGAATGCCGTTTGCATTTTGTACAGACTTTAACAGTTAAAAGATTTAGAAGAATGGCAAGAAGAACAAAGACTTTTTCAGGTGAAAGCTTCTTCATAAAACCTCTCTCTAGAGCTCAAATGCTAAAAAGAGATCTTCATGTCTCTGAGTAATGAAGTTTTCATTTGGACTTGAAATAAAGTGGTTTTTTACCAGTGCAGTTTTCAAAAGGAAAAATGTTAAAGGGCAAAGTGAAAATTAAAAGCTAGGACCTCACTGATTTCAGCAGGGTCAGGATTTCGTGCAAGAAGGTGAAAATCCAGTCCATCTCATTGCAAATATCTGTTCCTTGCTGGAGGATGGAAACTGGTAGCTCTCTTTCCAGCTCTGGCTGCATCTCCCAGCAGAGGGCATTGCAGAATGACATTAGTGTTCTTCAGCAATCTGGCAGAAGGTAAACTGAACTTCAAGGGGTTGTTTGGCCAGTCTGAAATTTATTTTCATGACCTGAACTGGAAGAGTAGATCATCAGTCGTTTAAAACCAAATGATGCTGCTAGCAAACTGTAGCTGGAAGATAAAAGGAATTTTTCCTTGCACTCCAAAAAACCCTAATGCCTGAAAGAGAAAGCAAATGCTAGAAAGCATTTTTTCCTCAGTTTCTCTGTCACACAATTTATTTTAATTTTTTAGATGACACTGTAGGCTGAATTGCAAAGACTTGTTCCAGGTTCAGATCCTCTTGACATTCTGTAAAAAATAATAAACTGTTTCCTATAAAAAATTAATGCAAAATTAAAACGATAATGATGTGACCAACAAGAAGAAGAAAGTTCAACATTTGCAGTGGATGGGGATAAGAGGCATAATTTAAAATCATGCAGGTAAGAAAGGATATTTTTCAAAAGACTGGAGTGTGCTGTGTATCAAACCAAGAAGCTACAGGGTACCCTGAGCAGTGCATAGCCTTCAATGCAGGCTTCTCTCTTCCCTGCCATCCTCCCTGAGCCCTGCATCCCCCACCCATGGCACATCAGGAACACACTCAGGGGCAGACAGGGCAGTACCTATCCTGCAGACAGGTCTTCTGACCCTGTCTCCACATTCTAGCTGGTTCTGTCACATAGCAGTTGTGCCAATCCACCTTCTGGGGGCAATGTGCATGGATTTTATGTAAAGGAGCAGGTTGACTCTGTAACACAGGCATTCTGTTAAGTCTTTGTCTACAGGCAGTGTTCAGTCCAGCTTATTGTGTGGTCACCCAGCAAAGTGAGTGGGCACATACCTTGGCAGAGAAGAGTGAGGGAACTGAGGGCAGGAGAGGCTGAGAAATGTGTGGAGCAACAGTACATTCTCTTGTTTAGCATTTGTTCTTTGGCAGGTCACAAGAGGATTCCATGGGTTTGAAAATAGCCATTGTAGTTTTAAGGTGGAGAAACTGAGTCACCCAGGTGACTGTGGCCTGCCCAGACTCATTAGTTAAAATCAGGATAGAAGTATTAAGAGCACTCCCACCTCTCTTGTTGATAAAGTCTCAGCTTTGCTGTACACTCACTGAGCTGTACCATGTCTATATGCTACAGTGAAAAACACTTCCAAGTCAAAGAAGTCCAGGTGGGCAAGAGTTAAAGAGCAAATTCTACCACCTTGATTCTTGATAACATCCTCACGCAGGTTAGTTTACAGTGTTAAAGCCAAAGGGACTGGAACAGAGCAAAGGTCCTGCATCTGAATTTCAATGAGTGATATTGAGGGAGTGATTGGGGTATTTTATACACACCCTAAAAATGCCTAATAGGCATTCAGCTCTGGAGTACTTGAAAGGATTGTAACCTTTCCTACAGTTTAACAACACATTTCTCCATAAAACTAACTTGAGAGAAATTCCCTGCATTCCCACACTGAACACTTAGCAGTCTTTTCAAACTTATGTTATTGCAGTAAATATACCTTATAACCATAAAATTAAGGTTATGTAGACTTGTAACTTTTTATTTTATGCTAGCTCTGTGGGCCACTAGCAATTTCTACAGAGGTTGCTGTCCTGAAGTCTGCAATGAATTACATGAGTGAACTATGAAGCAACAAAACTCAGAAGAGTAAGAAGAAACAGAAAACAACCCTCACTCTTTTAAGAAGACACATTGGGTGTTTAAGGGGAGAAGGGCAAACAAAAGGAACTTCTCATGCTTTACTATTTCAATTTAATTTCTTTGTGCTGTACAGGGAACTTGCTAGTATAAATAGCTGTGTCTGTACTCATGGGCTGTTTAATGGCTACAGAATTACTCAAAAAAGGGTGATAGATCTTAAAAACAAAAAGTGGTATTTTCTTGGAGTGCTACCGATGAGATTCTGATGACCTGTGCCAAGTGAAGCTCCAATGAGCAAAATTTAGCTGATTTTTACTGTAATGTACTAAATAAAATCTGTTTCCATCTAGCTGCATCCTTGTAATTTATGTTACAGATTGATTGTGAAGTTACAGAACCTCTGGTTTCTACAGAAAATGAGCTCTGCTTTTTTTTATGTGGTTTTACAGTGCCTAGAAAACCTTCGGCTTTCCAGTAATGTAACTGTAAACTACACTCTTAAAAAGATAGTTAGCTTTTCTTTTTCCAGTAGTGACTACAGACTGACTGTAGAGTCAAAGTACCTCAGCTTTTGAGTTCCTGAACAGAAATTCTTTAAAGTCCGCTGCTTTTAAGTAAATAGGTGATCAGAAATTTTTGGAAATTAGCCCTCTCTATGGCAGATTTGTTACCTCCCACTGCTTCTGTTGTCTTGAAAATTTTGAAGGCCAAGAACCACCTAATGAACAGCCTTGTTTTTCATGATAGCTCAGTTTATTGTAAATCTGTGATTACAAGCATTTGGACAGCATGGAAATTGGATGCATCTTTAGTGGCTCAGACCCTTAGCTAAAAGAAATATAGCCACAGCAGAAGGGGGCTAAGGAAAGGAGCAATTAATTTAGTTTTCCAATAGTATTGCAACAACATGGGCATCACAATTTAAAAGCCTTTGGAACAGTCTTCTTAATTTCCTCCTATCCCATTCCCTCAATTTCTTGTCTTGATCTGGCTTTTGTTCACTTCATGCAGCCTGCCAGACCTAGCCAAGGCTGCCTGGACCCAACCAGTTGGTCCCTGACGTAATCCCGAGTGGTGACCTGTGAGGCCGACCTCACCGTTTGCCAGGCACAAAAGGACCCACTTGGTTTTAAAGTGCTGGCTCTGTTTTGCGAAGAGCTGGCAAAGTGTGTTTTTCTTTTTACTTTTATAGCTTGTTCCAAAGTCCATGGAGGATACACAGCTGGCTGGCAATACCACAGCTAATTCCATGGCTGCAGAGTCTTAAAAAGCCTCTGGTGGTGATGCTCAAAAGCAAGGCACAGGAGTAGTGTGCACTATGTAATACGTGTGCTGCCTACAGACCTTCCTGCTCTCCACAAATGCACAACATTAGTGAGGTGTTTCATTAATCTGTGATGGAACTAAAGCAGATGTTTCTCTAGATAGCAAGGTCTAAGTGCTCCTGAATTATGTCAATTCTGCTTTTACCCCCTGGTTCTTGCTCACTGTGTCTAATGCTACCTAAAGTGAATGACAATTCCAAACCTATTTTACAGTTTGGAAATTGATTGTGTCAGGGAGAGAGAAAGCTGTTCTTTTGAAACTCTAAATATTCAGGTTCTAAATGAATTAGTGTTTTTCTCTTGTTCAGTTGTTTATTGATGATTGTTCTGTTTTCTCTAGAGTATCTATTTTTATGGCCTTCCTTTTTCCTTCTTGATGCCTATGGCTGTGGAAAAGTCTGTAGGACAAAAAAGAATACAAATTTACTGAAATTTCATCTAAAATTTACTGAAATTTCATCTAAATCACAGCCCAGAAAAGCAGCAAGTAGAGAAATAAATAGTAATAACCCTTTTGGAACTAATCTCATCTCTCTCTTCTGATTAAGGGGAGTTGCAAACATAATACATGTCTCTGTAGTAGCAATCCCAAGGACAATTGCATGAAACATGGCAACTAGACAGGTCTCCCAAACGCTTGTTGGTAGCTAGGATGAGGTAGTTCGTATTTTCCAGTTGTTGAGTAAAGTCACCCACCCAGTCTTTACACAATGGCTGCCTGTGGGCACTGACGTGAATTATCTTACTGTGACCATGACACAGCTCATCGCCTTCAGTCAGCTAAATGTCAGCATGTCTTAATAACATAAAAATATCAGGATGTCTGCAGCTGCGGCTCACACTTAGATTTATGTCTCCAAACATGGAAGATCTACTTTATATTCTTAGAAGAGCAGGACAGTTCCAGCTCTCAGGGCAAAATCTCTAAAACCTCAAAGGAATGTGTCAGAGCAGTGTTTCTTTCACAGGTTGTGTTTGTCTCTTCTTTTGTGATTCCCCATTCCCAAAACGTAGAGATTAGTGCTCTTACTGAAGGTGTGAAAAATCCATGCTCAGTTCCCTCCCCTACTCCAAAAAAAAAAAAAAAAAAAAAGGCCAGACCGATTTTTACCACCCATTTTGGGAAAAGGATTTTTCTCCTTTTTGAAGAGATGTTCTCAGTTCCTCTTATAGTGCAGAAAAAAGCTCCAAGACTCAATGGCTACCATTTAATGCTTTTTAGTTGTTACATTAATGAAATTGCCTTTGATGTGTTCTTAGGGACTTCTCCAGTGTGTTTCCAGGGTGTTTAGAGTGATTTTTAATTTTAATTTTATTTTTTTTATTTGCAGAATTAATGGATAGGAAAATATCTCCATCGGCCTTAGAGCAGAGACTGGAACATGAGTCCCACTTTTTCCAGGTGAGTTTCCCAGCAGGATACACAGCCATGTTTATGTGATTTTCACCTGAGAGCCTGGAGTTGTGCCTTTTGGTTAGGGCAGGGAGCTTGAACCTTTCAGATAGAGAAGGGAACTCTCTGTCTGAAAGCTCAAGTGCTCTATCCAGTAAGCTTCTGCATAAGGCACTGATGGTAGAATCACTGTACTACAGCTTTTCAAACACCTAATGATCTCTAGCTCATTCCTGAAAGGGCTTCAAGAGTTACTTTGGAGCTCTTGACCTCAAGCAAAAGTGTGTTCTCAGCACAAGGCAAGGAGCTTCAGCTTGGGGTGAAAGGAGGCTGCTAACACCCTATTGCTGCCCGTGTTTCATGTTAGCTGGGTTTATGTCCTCTTGGTGCTGAGAGTATTGGGCCCCATTCCTGGGATTTCTGACTCAAACTACACATGTGGGGGGAGGCTGGTTTCTATTTCACCACCAATAATTCAGGCATTGTGGCTCTTGGCATTCAATCCTTTCTTCTTGCATTATCAGAACTACACATTTGCCTGGTGGTGTGGGTCTTGGTTGCTCGAGACTAGAGCTCATCTATGCAGCTGTTCATGTCTATCTCAATGGTTGGGATTAATTAATCTCTTTTCTTTCTACCCTTTTTCTGGGGAATACACTTGGGAGGAGATCCAGCTCCATCGTATTTTTATTTGTAGGTAATCCAAGTTTTAAATATTAATTATGTGCCAGGCATAACCAGGAACTCATTCCATGGAGACTGCCTAAGTCTGTCCTTAAACAGATATCCATCTTTTTCACTCAAGGCTTCTCTGAGGCTTTTTCAGTTGTCTCTGGCACAGTGTATGGTAGAAATCTTGACTGGAATTGGCAATGGGATAAATAAATGCAGTGTAGTCCATGACTGAGGTAAAGAATGGCATTAGATCATTACCTTAATCAAGTATTTTAACTGCAGCTCCTCTGTGTGGATCACATGATGGGCAGTGGTTATTTTTGGTCAGTGGGTCATTTGTTTGGTGCTTTGGCAAAAAGATGAGGGGCAGAGAAGAGGGAGGAATGAGGAGGCAAACAGATACCTTGATAAGGGGGAATATGTTAATGAAGTAGTGGAGGAGGAGCCTGGGCTTGACTGGTGCTTGCTGACTTCACCACAGGCTACATTTATTCAAAAATCAAAGGGGTGGAGGGGAGGGGAGTTTCCTCTAATAGGGCACCTGAGATGATTTGCTTTTTGTTGGAGACCAATGTGTTTGCAGTTGTCTATACCTACTACCCAAGCACAAAGCTTTTGTATGATTATAAAGAAAGGTTGTTAATACACTTTTAAGTTTGCTTCTTTTACTTATTTTTACAAATGTCCATGGATGTCCATCATGGGAAAACCAAGACTAGCCAATGAAAGCTGAGCTGCAAAAGCAAAGTCTTCCTATGAATGTAAAATGGAGTTTTATAAAATTATGTGTTTTATAATCTTTATGAATTGTGACTGGTTTCCAGACTGAAAAAAAAAAATACAGTATCTGCAAAACTGCACCTGCAGCAAGGCTGTATAGTGCTGGTGAAAAATGTGTATCATGGATTATTACAGTTTTGGGGTTTTTTGGTGTTTGTTTTATTTTGTTTTTTTTAAGGTTATGGATTTTCCATTATTTATGACAATTCCTTTAGGACAGCACTGGAGTCTTGAGTGTTAAATGTGTTCATATGCTCTGGGGTACCTGCATGCAATTTAAATGGAAAAGAAGATAAGTGTTTGAGAAGATTGAGCTCTACAGCCACTGGAAATTGGAAGGAGAGAAATTTTTACAGCTAGATGTCACAGTTAAATCTTAATTACAATCTTACTGGTATAAATCCAGTGTAACTCCACGGGGAGCTTAACAAGGTCCTGACCACACTGCTGCTGAATTAAACACAGCTTGTGCCTAGCATTTTGCAAGCCACCCTTTGATGGATGTAGGCAGGTCCAGGCAAGTTCACAGGCAGTATCCCAATTGTCTTTTATATTACTATTTTCTGGTTCCCTGCTGGAGTTCCTGCAGAAAGCTTAAATAAAAGCTGTGGTACATCTCTAGAAAATGAAGATCTAAGAGAAAAATGTCACTAATGAAAATACTGAAGAAACGTGGTACTAAGATTAAAAAATGTCATTAGTCAGGTTACCAGCTCTGTCTAAGTAGTGCTGCAATGATCCTTGGAAAAAAAAATAACAGAGTATTTCTGAAGACATTGCAGGACCTAGTAAATCGAACATTTAGTATGTTTTGTTTTCTCCTTTGTGAGCATATAGTCAGGGAAGAATATACCACATAGGAAAATTAGTGTGCCTAACATACTTCACATCATGGCTATCCCTGCCATGCTTTCCATAGTTAGTTTAAAATTGTGTTCCATGGACTTAGTATTTTCTTTGATTTGCTGCCAATATTTGCTTAAGCAAATTGAAGAGCTCATGCTAGGGTAGAAAGAGTGATAAATTGCAAAAATGCAGTAAATGTTAAAGCCACAATTTTAAGCAGAAATCTGAAGAAATTGCTCTCATGGCTGATAACTTTAACAGATTGAAAGGAAAACACATCATCACAATATAGTAAGTGAAAGTTTGTGATAGAGGATACAAGTTAAAAAATTTTGCTACACCTAAAGAGAGTTCAAAGTATTTTTTACCTGGTTCCTTGAATCACAGTTCATTACTGTTCAAAACAAAGGCTTTGATTCCTAGAAAAAGTTTACCAGATATTGTGTTCAAAAGTGAGAATTCAGATGCTAAAATCTCCCTTTAAAAAAGTGCTTGCAGCTCCATTGTTGACTTCAGGATAGAAGTTGGTCCATTGTAGCTCTTTTAGTCTATTTTCTTGTTAACAAATTTGTGTTGCTTTTGTTTATTTCTGCATGTGTGGAGAAAACTCTGTTGCAGAAACTCTATTTTCAGAGCCATGAGGCACACAATACAGAGGGAAACTAAATCCTGACTTGGTATACTCTAGTATTTGCTGCACTGCAAATAGGGGTTTAGATACAAGTTTTACAGTTTCTGGAAATCTCTTGAAATCCAAAAAAGGAGATGCATGATAAGTTATTATGGACAGGATGTACTATTTTATGAAGTATAACAATCAAAATATAGAAAAGTGGCATGTATTCTGTCTCTGATTTATACTTGTCTTTGATTTATGTTTCTACATACCATGCATTTATACTAGTTAATCTGAAGATATGTATGCCACTTAGATCACTTTAAAGTCAGGTGAATACTGTACAAAAATATTTAGAAATTCTAATTCCAACAAAAGAAAGAGGCTCAGTAAGGTACAGAACTAATGAAGTCTTGTATTCCATTGCCTTTTTACTTTTAGGTGGAACCTTGGAAATTTGACTGAAGCTGTCATTTCAATTAGATGTTCTCAGGTCTTTTAATGATTTCCTTTAATATGGGGATACCTAATTACTTTTATTGCAAGGCTATTAATGGAAAATAGGCTTCATCACAGATACTTATTATATATTTGTACAAACTTGTGTAAGAAATACATGTTGGGAACAGACAACAGTAGAAAAGAGGGCGTAATGAAATCTATTGAGTTTGCTTCTCTCCATAAACCTTCCGCTGATGTGAGAATTAGGTAATATTGTCACCAGGTGGGGTAAAACCAAGTACAGCCCCTTGAAGAGTAAATAGCATATAACACATAGTGGAAGAAAAAACTGAAGGGAATCATTTGAGAACATCTAAACAGCTGAAATATGTTCGCTGACACTGTTATTTGAACAGTTGTGAATAACAACCAGATTAATTGAAGTCAAAGTTTCTCCATAATAATTCAGAAAGAGAACAAAAGGCTTAGCCTACTAAATAAAACATTTGCTATGAAAAGCTTGCCCAGCTCTAGTTCATATATAGTAAAAGGATGTTGGCTTAAGATATGCTTTATTGCCAAACTCAGATAAGGATGCAGGGAAATGCTGCCTGAGGACTTCATTAAAGGAGCTATGGACTAGGAGATCTAAGAGTGGTCAATAGTTGAAATGTAGGTATTTTTACAACTTTATGACTCTAGAGTAATAAGCAAAGGATGTAACCAGTGGAACTTGGGGGAGGAGGCAGACAGAGAAAAATAAATGTAAGACAGAGTTCCAAAAGATAACACATCTTTTGGCAAGCTTATTTTGACTTTTTAAATTGGAGCAATGAACTACTATGGACAGTCCCTCCTTTCCACCATTATGCAATGACTTCCACCCCATTTTCCATTGGTGGCCCTCTGTGTCAGTAGACACAGATCAGCTCTGGGTTTTGAATGGCCCTGGCATGTTATGAGTTCTTGCCTGATTCAGGTCTGGGAGTTTCCTCAAAGCAAACCCCTCTTTCTGCAGAGTGCTGTGCTATTCCTCCTGCAGCAGACAAATGCATGTGGCTTTACTGTGATAATTTCCTCAAGGTTATGTTGACCTTAACTAGTGAGTCAAGTGGATAATATCCTTGTGGGAAGGGAGGACTAAGTGAGGCTTTCCAGTTCTTTCACATGCAGCAATTTTAAGAATTACAAGGTGTAACTGGGAAGGGATCATAGGATTGTCCTGAAAATTGCAGTCCTTTGAAAAAGATGCTTTAATAATTTTTAGTCATATAAATGCCATACACCTTTGCAAATCTTAGGCATCTTCTGTGGAGCAGTCTGTGGACAGTGCTAAGAGTCCCACATGCTTAGGTAGGTTGCTGATTTTACCTAAGGAAAGGCAGTTTCTCACATGTAACAGCTGGCAGAAATCACTATCATTAATGAGACAGGTACATCTTTATTGGATGGGAACTGTCATAAGAAGAAGGAGAGGGGTTTCCACTAAAAAAGAATCTTATAGGGCTTCTTTTATAAATTTCTCCTTAGTTCTCTTCCACTTTCTTCTTTAATTCAGGGGTTCCTGAATTTCCTTTAATGCTGGATGGTGAATTTAACACACAGGGTTTCATGCTAACCAGGATATCTGAAGGACTGTAGTTAGTGGAGAAGGTTTTTTTGCTCAAAGACAGATTTGTATCTTTATTTTCACTTGATTTTTGTGGTTATCTTGAACATTAGCTTCTCCAGTTCCTCTTCATACTGTCCAAATTATCCATGCTTACTTATTGTACTTTTGCAGTTATTGGTCTGCTTTCAGCCATTAAAGGTTGAAAAAGACCAAGATGAACACAGATTCATGGAATGATGCATTCTGTCTAGTTTCAGATTCCAGATTACATCTTTTCCCTGGCCCTGCATCCAAGATTTTCGTAGAAAGTGACTTCATGGTAGTGAGGACCAGGCAAATATGAGGAGAAAACAGGTTGGTCAAATGAAAGAACAAAAAAACCCAAACATGCTAAACCCTGAAACAGTCCTGCCAAAAATCCAAAGCAAAGCAGAAATTCAGTAACACTGGAACTGCTCTGTGACCTTTCACAGGTGGGAGTTGAGGAATTAAGGAAACCTTAGAAAACTGAGGTCATGTCTGCTCAGCCTAGACATCAAAGATCCCGTGGTGCTTTACATACTAGGAAAGGATTTACCCTCATGTTCTGAGCAAAGCAGAACCTTTTTCCCAGAGCAAAGGAGCATCCATACTCTGATTAGAGTGTCTTCTCCATCCTCGAAGTGTCTGCATTTTGATGATGTAGCTTGTGCCTTTGTGTAAACACACAAAAAAGTGTATACAGCAAGACTTGGGTATTGAAGGGGGCTTTGCTCACACAAAAGCAAATTTCCCATGTTTGTACAGTGTGTGAAAGGCTTATGGTCATGCCTTGGGAAGGTATGTTCCCTTGGAAAGGGAAGTATTTGGGGATCGTTTTTTAGATAATTTTCATTATTTATTATTATTTTAGAGGGATGGCCAGCAGTGCAAGCAACAACATGTAACAGCTGTTGGGCTTGATTGGGCAAACATTCTCCTTTTACTTGAGGGCAGACCTTTTGACTTCATCAGAAGCGTTAGGAGCATTGGTGACATTTGGCAATATTAAATTTAACTTGGGAAAATAATTTAGGTGAGAAAAATAAATTGCAAGTATACAGGTAAACTTGGAAGAATATTTGCACAGCATAGCTTTGATTTATAATTAGTGTTTGCCAAGTTCTGTGCTGATGGGTCAGAATTTGTCCCTCCTATTTCCTAATTTTAAGAAAAAAAATCCCAATGCAATTTCTGTCATCTTTTAAAGCACTTTGACTCTAGGGATGAAAATAACTCTGACTTCTGCACTAAGTTATACCAGAGAGAATAATTTTTGTTGTACTGTAGCGTAGACTTTGAATAGTTGCTGTTTCAATACAAAAATAAAAACCATTCGCTTAATGTGTAATTAATAGTTTGTGAATTCCCTATGGCTTTACCCAGGACCCCTTCTGTTTCTGTTTTGTATTACTGAACTCCCCTGCTAAATATTTCCAGATCATATAGATTTAGATAAGACATGTTCCAGAACTTATAACATTTTTTATTTTGACTTTTACAGTATTTATTAGTGTAATGAAAATAATACTTTGACAAGTCCTCAAATAAATGGTAATATTCACCCCTGGATAGCTGAGTGAAATGTTCAGTGCCATGGGTTATTTAACTGTGCTTACATTACAGACCTAAAAGATATGATAAAAATTTTAGTGCAGATCCATTAAAAGCTTGTGACCCTCTCCTTTGACCAAGGTGTTGATCCTGTCGTTTGGGAAGCACTGGAGTACTTTGGCAGACATGAGAAATGCCACAGGGCTCTCTTGGGAATACAAGGAGACTACAGGATTGGGACTTAACCTTGTAAGTGCTTTGTGGCATTCTCTGGGACCACTCTTACCTGCTTCTATGCATAATAAAAAGGTGTATGAAGAATAATTTGGTGAAAAATTTGTGATTTAGAAATGGAATAACTGGGAAAATATCCAAAATTGTCAGATCTCAAAACCTCAAATATGATAAATTGATATGAACTTCTGCATTCCTAGAGATAAAGAATTTTACCCATATTCACCGATATCTATGAAGTTATTGAAATCACTTTTATACTTAGTACTGTATGAATGGAAACTACTTCTGACAAGCATAAAAAGCCCATTTCTATCTAACAGATTGTGTGCTTAAGGCATGTAAAACCTTAAAGGTGGCAATTATCTTCTTTGTAAAACTTTTAACACACTTCTGAGCCTATTCAAAAATTAAGGAGCCTTTGGAATCTAGGCTGGATTTCAGGATGTGTGTGCATACAAAAAAAAGGGCTTTGTACAGCTCTTTGGCCCAAATGAATGCATTTTCTCCTTTACATGGCAGATCCCAACTTGTGGTTCTCCAGCTGTGTCTTCATACCATAGTTCTTTTCCTGGTGGATGTGAATCAGGTGGTCTTTACCTCCACACCATTTTGTCACCCACACAGACTTCAAGTTAGTTTTTAAAAAGAGAAGCATCAGTTCAAAACCAAGAGCTGATGGGTCTCTGTTAGAGAATATTAAAAATGATGTTTCAACATTTATGAAAACCAGTATTGCTTTTGCTAAATGAAAAGTTTCAACATAAAAAATAGTTTTTCCATTTTTTAATTCCAGCCATAAAATGTTTCCAAACATGAGAAAAACTCCTAAGTTTATACTCCTTACAAAGTTCAGTTGTTCAATACATTTATTGCTTGTCTAAAAATTATGTAAATGGCACCAGGTTTGCTACATGAGCAAGTCTGAGAGGCACAAAGTTGTTTCCCTGACAACAACACTTATATTAAGTAACTTGAAATTCTTTTTCTCCTCTTGGTTCTTCCAGAATAGACCACATTAAATGTTGGTTCAAATTTTCATTTCTTTGGAGCGTGCCCACTTTTTCACTGACACATCCACAGAGTTGGCTGTGATGTTTTAATGTGAAGCTTCATAATTGGAAGAAATTCCTTCTTGCCAATCTTTTTCCAATACATGCTTTCATGTGTCCATAAAGGGAACGTATTTGACTGCACAAACACATGGAGAAATTTGAGATTAATTCGACATTAATTCAGAGCACACCTTACTGTTTTTTCAGCATAAGGAAGAATGATCAGTTTTTTGCTTGGTATCACTGTACACATATTGTCTGACACCATCTGGGAATGATCATAGCATCTATGACTGGAAATGCCATGTTTTTACTCTTTCCTATATGAGTGTGAAATGTCATGTGCTGGTCCATGCATTACCTCAACCCTTTGCAAATAGATTATTTTTATAGCAGCTCTACAGAGCTCTGTCTCTTTGCAAAAGCCATGCACCTTGCAAATTAATTGGACCTGAGTGTAATGAATCTGAAAAGAAATTAGCTAACTCTCCACTCTACTCTTCACCAGTGTATATGCAGAACACACAAAATTTATCATCTCTTTCTTTTTCACCACAGCTACCATTATGTGATGGATCAGTGGAAATAGGTTTCTTGATGATTAAGGAGCTAAGTGTTAGTAGTATTTATGTGTATGAAAACTAGCAATATTTTTAATTGTTGAATATCTCCTTTGAAACTAAAAAAGATGAAATCTCTTGATTTAGCATGATTAAAGTAATAAATGTAAAATTAAAGTATGATTAAAAACCTAATGCATGGCCCACCAGTAGAGTTAATACGTTACCAAGTCTCCTCCCAAACACAGTTTCACCATTCTTATTGACATGATGAAAACCGCTATTGGCATCATTGTGCAGGTTATGCTTTCCTTGTTTATTCTGGTGTCTGAGTTCCTCTAGGGGTTATAAGGGGAATTTGGGACTCTCCTGTAGCTAAGTGCAACAGAAAAATGACTGGCAAGGGGATAGAAAAGTAAAATAAGGGTAGAGTAAGAGCAGTAAGACAGGGCTGGGAGGGAAAGACATGGCAGATAGTGAGTCTGTATTGAGCAAGTAAGTGAATTTCTTTCCAACCAATCAAGCTGCCATTCTCTGCTGTTTTCCAGAACTCTTATCTTAACTGCTGTTACCTCTGCCTCATTGAAATGGGTGTCTCCCATGACTTCAGTGAGACCATGATAAACTGAGCACTAAGTGCAGATGGATGTCCCACTTTTTGCATGTTTTGAAGGTTATGTATTCAATTTACACTGGTCATGTACACAAAGTTGAAGCACACTATTTTTATCTTAAAAAAGGAGAACAAAATTCTCAAAAAATCAATACAATTCTTTATCTCTGAGATAGCTTTGAATTTTCAAGACCCTTGTCTAAGTTTCTAGGTGCTGCATAGTTTTGTGTCCTGGTTGGAAATACTTGTATCTGAACTAGGGTGCTGCAGGTTCTGCTTCCCTAAAGTTTTAAGACTTCAGGGTAAGCAGCATTTGAGTGTGTGGGCAACCAAGCTGTGCTGGTGACAAGCAAGTTCTGCCTGTTTAGATTTATCTATGTAGAAACCTCCAGATGCAGCATGCCGGTGATGAAATCAGGACTTGGAAATTGTTCATAACTTTCCAGAGTTACACTAAAAGAAGGTCTTGATTGTTCATTTTGGTGAGGAGCAGGAAGATCACAGATGGCCAAGAAAAAAATCTTTTTATCTGTCAACCAAGGAAGTAATTCATCTGAGCTCTGTGAATAGGACTGTTGCAGCGTGTGTCGCACCGCCGGTGATCTCTCTGACCTGGCTAGCGGTCGGAGATGGGCTGGCAACAACACCCTGAGGGATCTGAGGGGAGCATGGGGAAACCCTCTGGTCTCAGGAGCTCAATGATGGTGTGGCACAGCAACAAGGAAGGGATGGGTACAACTGAAGTGCCAAAACAGAGATATTTATTAAATAAATAAAAGGGCACAAACAAGGGTGCAAAATAAAACACAAAGAGGCTGCTTCAGAACACCCTGAAGTGGCGCTAACACACACCTATATATAGTCTCTCATAGAATGTTCTAGAAGCCTTCTGGCCAATCATGGGCTGTTGATCTGCATAGCCATTCCCAGTTGGTCCCAGAGTCCTTGTGAGTCCTTTGCTCCTCACCATAAGCTGCCTGGATGTCATCAGTTGTGGCTTCTTATTTCTTGAGGCATGGTGCTGATTGTCTGTGGTGTGGCTGTGTGGTGAGTCTCTGGCTGGTCTGCTCCAGGGAAAGCTACCACAAAGAGCAAAGGGAAAGGCGGGATGGAACAAGTCCACACTTACTTAAATCTGGAAACAGCACAGCTTGAGGTAACTGTTGTCAAAGGTTAATGGAGGAAATATGACCTAGGGTTCATCCAACTGCAGATTTCCTTCGGGTCTAGACTTCTGTTTTCAACAGCCTTTTCACCAGTCTTGTCCTAAGCCTACTGACTCTTTGTTTGGAGAATAGGGGAACATTAGAGGCATGTTAAAACTCAGGAAGTCAGGATCCTTTTTGTTTAGAATTGTAGAACCATTAAGGTTGGAAAAGATCATTGAGTCCAGCCATTAATCCAGGACTGCCATGTTCACCATTAAACCATGTCCTCTTTCTGTCTTTTGAATTTATTATGTTGCAGGTGTCTTCAAGGAAATGGCAATGCTTTGTGGTACACACTACAGATGAGCTGGAAAAGGTCTTTTCAAAGAGGGGGCCCGTGCAATGTTCAAACAACAACCAATTGGACATGCTCTGCAGGAATATTTCAGCACCAACAGAACAGACCTGGAGGCACCTATAACTTAAGAACATGTGTAGAATAATACAGGTGAGCTAGTGGTCAGCATGTTTGCCTCTCTTACAGGCACTCAGGGCTTGCTTAAGGTATGCTGGCACTGCGAGGGTTTTTGAGAAGCCATCACTTGTGGAAGTGGGTTTGAGACACAACACATCACAATAAAATCTGAAAACACTTGAACAACCAGATGTATGGTTTACCCAGCCATCCTAATCTGAGTAAAAAAAAGTGAAGTCTGAGCATGGAAAAAAACCAGCAATGTGTCAGAGAATCATGTGAAAAGCTTGAGGGGAGAAAACAGAACCTTTGCTGAATGCTTAACTACTGTTTCCCAAGCGAAAATACAATGGCTTCTATGCTGGTCACAATTATGCTGTTATAAATCTAGTGATTTCTTCTGTGCTACCTTGGATTTACAACATTGTAACCAGTCTTGCAGTCTTGTTGGGTCTGCTGCTGCCAAAGAATTGTATTTTGGCACTCAGGCACACCCAGGAGATTTCTCTTTATGTTGTCACTCAGCAAGTGGTGTGTCTTCTGAAAGTGAAGCATGAAGATTCAGCATGTCCAATTCCTGCTTCTTTTAGTGATTATTCTGTATTTAGTCAGGGTTAGGAACAAAAATTTAGTTCTAACTGGCTAATGTGATAGTGATCTGATTTGCAGCCTTCTATTTTGATTTTGAAGAAGTGATTTGACAGAGAAACCCATTGGATTCAACATGAGGCTGATCTGTATCAAGGCTCAGTCACAAGGCTGTAGGACGGGAAGGGGTCACAAAATGTCCCACCACCTGTATCACAGCAAGATTCCAGGACATGTCTGGTTTGTTCTGAACAATCTGCACTGTCTTCTCCAACAGACTGGAGCTTTGATCCACTGCTCACTCTGATGTCCTAGACTGAAAAGTCTTTCCCTCCTTTCCTGCATTGCCCTGAGATCTTTTTTACTGCAAATTAATTTTTCATCCTTTTTTCCACATCCACAGCCACAGAGAACAGTTCATCATACCTGTCTCCAACAGGCTTTTTCATACTGGAAAACTGTTATCATGGGTCCCTTCAGTCTCCTCTTTTCCAGGCAAAACAGACCCAGATCTTTTAGCTTTTTTCCTCATAGTTTTGTTTTTGAAACCTCTTAACATTCTTAGTATTGGTGGTGGTTTTTTATGTTTTTGGTTTTTTTTGTTTTTGTTTTGGTTTTGGTTTTTTTGTGTGTGTGTATATATGTGTGTGTGTGTGTGTGTGTGTATGTAAAAGAGAAGACAGTTATTCTGGGAAAATTATTTCCCCAGCATTTGGCCATGGTGAGTGCCTGCTATGAGACCATTTCTCCCTTGCTAGACAGTGTGTTACCCATCTTTGAGTTAATGGTAGCCTGAAGGTCTCAGGCTAGCATTAACTTGTTCTCTGTTGTTGGTCTCTGTGGTCACTGTGTGGTGTGGAACATGAAAGTGGAATGGTGCAGGGGCTATTACTTGGTGGGGGTAATATATGCTAATATGTACCGAGTTTTACAGATTTATCATACAGATAACTGATTGAGAAGTCACACATTTCATGGTTTCCAAGAAGCCCATATTTAGAAATCCTTCCTTCAAGAGGGAAGTTAGTAGATGCCCTTCTTGGAAGATTCTGGAAGGTGGATGCAGTGGAGTCATGGAGCATCAGTGCTGATGATTTGAACTAAGAATTGATGTTTGTATTGCTAGCGGGGAAGTCTTCTCTGCAGTGGAGAAGAAATGTGTTTTCTGCCTCTGACTTTTTCTCCCTCACCTCTCATGACAATGGTATTTCTGGAGGAGGAACTGGTCAGGCTTGTCTCAAGAGTCCAGACTTGGCTCTTTTCTACACTAAACATATAGGAGTGTTATATTCTACTGAGTTTTGTACCTGAAGCTTGAACTACTCTTTCTTCTGTTACTCATTTTCATAAAGTACACCGCAAAATGCAAGGATGATATGAAAAGCCTCTCAGAGTCCAGGATCAGCTCTGGGATCCCTTAGTCCCATGACTAGTCAAAATAATGTGTGAGGTTATATTAGATTTTTCGTGTTTCCTTTCCATGGGGGCAGAGAACTGAAAAATGTCATCAGATATGTCCAAATCAATTTTTGCATTTATTAAGCATCATCATCACTTATTGCCCTTGCTTTGATACATAAAATTTGCCATAATTTCTGTCTGGCACTGCAAGGAACTGCAGCCTATTGATTCTGGCCTGCAGTATGTCTGTGACAAACACACAGCAGTTACTCTTTGCCACAGTATTAAATGCTGGTGGGAATGCAAATACTAATTAATTCATCCTACAAATTTAGAGTTGCCTCTAACTTAGCTCAACTGACTTCTGCTGAAGTTAAGCTCTGCTTACACTGGCCATGACAAAGAACTTCACCTCTGCTCTAGGACAGAATTAAGCCTGCTTCCAGCTGAGGTGGCTTATGAAATGTTTTCACAAATGTGTGTGGATAGCACCAGACTGTTTCAGAGTCACGTTTACAAACTGCAGTCTCCTTCAGGAGCTGTAGACCCTGTTCAGAGAAGGCTGAAAGAGCCACTCGTGTCACAGTTTGCACTGTCAAGAGCGCAAAGCAAGCACTAACCAGGGGTGCAGCCACAAACCAGGCAAAGCTTGTTGGATGCTGTGTCAGCTGGGAATAAGGAAAGCAGAAGCACTGCCCTCCTGTGAGCCCCAGTGGGAGGATTTGACTAGAGGAGAAGGCTGTGGGACTGACCAGGAGGAGTTGTGAGGGAACCAATAGAGAAGTAAAGACATTTTTGCCAAAGGTAGTCTAGTAATGGATGTCCTTGACCTTGATGGGATGATGCATCTCACTGCCTTCCATATACGAAGGCAGGAGGGAATTTACTCAGGGTTCCAGAGATATTACAGAAATCTGCCAAAGAGAGGACCTTATGAATCCTTCTTCAATCCAGTACCTTCTAGACACAGCTGCAGGTTGACTGCCTGGCTGCCAGTATTGATCCTGAATTGCTGATTTTCCCTTTTGCAGCCTGGAAGAAAGTTGCAAGACTTCTGGATTTTTGTTACTTCAGAGTAATTTTTATCTTCTGTTTTCTGTGTTTGAATTATAAATGCAGTCATGCCCATGTAATATTGGCAAAGGAGTTTCCTAAAAACTGCAAAGATACTTCTAACCTTCTGCCATTATGTGATTATTTTTGCCAACTTCCTGGACATTCAGAGAGTATTTACTTTCCCATTTTATATATTTGCAGAGTGGAGATGTGTATCATCAGGTGGTAGTTATTTATTAATTAAATAACCCCATCCATGTTCACATACAAGAGTGGCCAATTCAGGAGCTGCTAGCAGTTCTGCCACAAGCTGAAAGACCATGCCATTAATTTCTTTACATTAAAGTGCAGCTCACTAAAAAATAATAATTTTTTCCATCACTGGTGGAATTAGAACTTTCCTGATGCCTAGTTTGACAACAGAAAGGATGGCTTTATGAATGGATGTGTAAAATAAAAGAAACTGTTGCTGATGATGAGAAGACAATTTAGCTTTCTGCCATGAAGAACAGCTTCCAGAATCAAGAAAAATGTGAAGTCTGTGTTCTGTGTATTTACCATTCACCAGTGCAGGATGCTATGGTCGATCAGTTGTTAGTGTAGACCTTCAACAAGCCACATAACTCTTTCAACCTTTCTCCTTTTCTGCGCAAATGAAAAAGTAACTGTAAATCTTGCAGACAATTACTTCTGTATCTATTGGCAGGCAGTCAACTTTGGCCTGTACAGCATGGGAACAATATGTGCTGCACAGCCAATGCCCATTAATTGTCTCTTTAGTTTCTCCTGCGACTTGTAGAACACATTTCTCCCAGGTGATCTGCTTGTTTAAACATTAGTACAAGCTTGTCTGGCACAAAATGCCAATAATTTATGAGTCAGATTCTGCTTTTCAGTAATATTTACGGTGTGCTCTGTTGTAGAGCACATTAGATACTCTAAGTACAGGTAAAATGTAGGAAAAGTGATTTTTTTTTGTGACCTTCAAGAAGCAATTAAAATTACTCTAATTTTTCAATATACTATTTCATCAGCTGACACAGACCCAAAGTCTGTTTTTATCTCAATCTACATATGTATGCTCATTAGTGAATGGCACAAGGATACAGTAAAAGCAGCTTCCAGATACTTTCCTCTTTGTGCACAGAACTGCTGTTTGGATTGCCTTGTCATCTTGACTCCCTGATGAACTGCTATACTGATTAATCACTGTTGGTTTTGTTTCTGTAGCTTCTCCAAGGCTTCTCCCTGGCTTCTGAGAAGGGTGCTGTGACAGTAGGCAATAATAACTGCTTGGCTGCTATGGCTATTTCTCTAGTGGGAACAGTTGACCTTTGACTTTCTACTTCTGAACTAGTCTGGCAGTGCTGAATGCTTTATAACACTTATTTAATGAGCAATCTCTTCTCACCTCTTCCAAAGACTTAATAGCAGGAGCTGTAGTGAGATCTCCTATCATCATCTTTTTTTGTTCCAGAGGCATTACTGAACATGTACCAGTGTTTTATGTAATGTTGTTACAGCTAAATCCAAGTAACATACAAAAGCAAATGAGGAGGAACAACTAGTGCTCTGAGTATCACCTCTTTAAGACTTTTCATTCAATATTATTGTACAGTTTAGTCACTGGAAACCACTGGACTATGTTAGAGTGTTCTAGTTAAATGTTAAATGAAGGTTCAAACTATAGTTTAGGTATTCTAACTATAGTGGTGTTGAATTAAATATCCTTTAGAATTTTAAGGATCACTTGCTATCTCAGGCTCCCAAGTCTGGATTTTGGAATCAGACATATTTTCTGTCCATTTTCTGGTCATAATGTCTGGATAATGCTGCGCCAGTTAATGTATTTGGCCTATAGCTACTTCAGTTGACTCAAAGTCTTCTTCTTACCTTCAAATTTGAATCCAGCTCAAGTCTGCTTGAAGACCTGAGAGCACTGCAAAGGATGGATGGGTTGCTGTTGTGTGTCACCTATTCAGCTGTAACAGGAGACCCCTGGCACCCCCTGATTTGTGGGATCAGTTAGTGCCTAAGCTCACAGGGGAAGTGAATTAGACTCCTGCTGGAACCTAGCATTAGGCTTGTTCCTCTGTGTGTGCATGGTAGATTTATCTCTCACTCGACTGTGCACCTTTTTCAACTGACCTGACAGATGGAGTAATAGCAAATCCAGCAGTACAGTGTGTCACAGACCCTGCTGACCCACACTGCCCTGCTCTGCTGCTGCTGCCCCTGCTCTCTTTGTCCCCTCAAACAGTGCTGGATGAAGCAGGAAAGTGCACAAGGAGCTGTGAAGACCTCAGAAATGTTAGCTAGTGTGCTGGAGATATGTCTGTAGCAGCCAGGCTAAAAGTGCTGTGTGGGAGGGTGCTTGGGCTTTGGGCTGGCCCTGCAGGGAAGCTCTGCCTGGGCTCTGGGCCTGGGCGTGCCAGGGCAGTGCTTGTGCTTATGCCAGTGGCAACCAGTTCTTCACCTGGACCAGTAAATAATGGGCACAACATTTACTCTCTGGGGAACTGCATTTGTGCGGTTTAGGCCAGAATGTGATGGTGCTTCTCAGTCTTGATTCTGAGGCTGGACAGAGAAGATACAACTGGATTACAGGGACACTCACAGACCTGGGAGGATTCTCCTTTCACCTTGGCTAGTTTAGTTGAGCTGATAGAATTTTGTTGCAATGTCCAGGTTAGAAGTGCTGTTCTGGAGAGCAGCACTGACACAGTACTGCCCATCTCTGACGATGTCTGCAGTCCTCCACAGAGGTTTCTGGGCATGTTCATTAATACAGTCTGTTTGAACTAAAGTACCCTAATGAGAAAATAAAAATACTTTTCCTCTCTATGGACAAATGACAGGAATCCTGAATGCTTTTATTTTTTATTTTTATTCAGTAACACTCAAGACACCTGTGTCTATTCCTGCAGAAAAATCTTTCTTGCAATATCTCAGAAACTTACTTGTAAGAAGTCCCATCTTGTCGGGTCTGGCAGAGCTTTTCCAGCCCTCCTCCTTGTCCTGCCTGGGCCAAAGGTGGTGTTGGACAACCTGCATGGTTCCTCCTGGGGTATGGTGAGAGCAGGGTCTCTGCTCTGCATCCCATGAAGCAAAGGCAGGGGGAAACTTGTCTGTGGTCACAATCTAAAATTTAAGAATGAAACTGTCCTGCTCAAACTGGCACAACAAAATATGTGTTTTTTCCAAAGGTGCCTAATTTTTACAGCTCCACATACTCTCTTGGGGAATTCTTTGTGCTAAGCATCTTTGTGTGTTAAAAATGAAGCATGAAAGAGCTGAGCGAATCTCTGAATGGCTGCTTACTCCTGATGGTCACATGCCTATAACTGAGTTTATTTCTGGTGGTGGTGATGGGGATAAACCCCATTCCCATCTCTAAAACACAGAAATACATTGTAAAAACAAATTTACAGTGCTGATATTGACTTAGAGGAAGACCAGAGCCAGTAAAAACAGTTATTGCAGCCTTCAGATGAAGTCTCTGATATGCAGTAGCTTTCCCAGATGTACAGGCACAAGGAGGATGGCTGGGTTCGCATATTTTCTCACACATATCTGCTAATGGAGAAGTCCCATGTCCCACTGTAAATGTAAATACCCAGTAATGTTATATAAAGTTATGGCTTTCTCTAGAGAATTTTTGCTTCATAAATTTTTGGCAGCTCAGGATGGATGTAATCCTGCTCCTATGTGTTAAGTGGAAACAGGGACTATTGCTGTCAGATCGCTACCCTGAAGCCTTGAGAAATAAGGGATATCTTATTAATGGACGCAGAAATACACTTGCCATGAATTTTGAGGCTTAGAATTTAAAATGTGCCTGAATATCACCTTTGAATAAGGTACTCCCTCCTGCCTGTATTTTATAACACAAGACAGGATTATTGGTTCACCAGAATACTTGAGAAGAATTGCTGCAGTAGTGGCATGTGAGGTTTGGACATCACAGAAATGTTTTGTCTTAGGTAGCTCATTTAAGTGATGCTGCATGACACCTTTTTCCAGTGATCTGAAACATAACAATGATGTATTCGCTCTTACTGTCTCTGACTTTCTAGGGTTTGCCACAGAGGACATTTATTTGCCACTGCACGTAAAAGCTTTGAAGGATTTTGTGTGGGTGATAGATTTAGTCTTTTTGTGGTGTCAGAAATTTTCTCGTATAAAATCTCTGGGCACTGGTTTTGTTTATCTTTTATTAAATTACTTTCCTAAACAAATATTTCACATGACCTTGACGTGATTTTACACAATATTTTATATAGCTTCATCTTAAAGTCTGACTCATGAATCCTTTGTATCTGTCCTCAGACATCTGTTGTCTGAAATATTCTCAAGTTGTGTAAGGACCCCTGGATATATGTGTGTCAGTCTCACTTCCTAGGTTGGAGTCAGCACCTGTTTTTTGGAATCTTGGTACCCTTTCCCAGGGGGACGTCCAAGTCTGGGATCTTTCCAAATGGGAAAACTCATCACAAGCTAGATCAACAGTTGAATCCATGGAGCTGGCATGGAGGAGCTGGATGTGGTTACTAGGCTGATTGCAGATATGGGATCTTCAGAAACCTGTGTGAGCTGTCTACATGTGAGTCTCTGTTGGCAGTAGGATTTTGTTCAGAAGTTTGAATTCCCTGGCCATTTAGAGAAGATTTTATTCAGCATGCTCTGCACTGGCCCTGTGATGTCTGTGTATGTCCCATGAACACAAAGTGAGTCAGTTTGCTGGGCAGAACAGAGTGGGGTTGGAGTGTCAAGGTGCAGAGTGATCCTTCTGTGCCTCTATCAAATATATCTAACAGGGATTGCTGTCTCTAGGAAAAATACCCCTAGACATGACAAAGAGCACACGTGCACTCCGCAGGTTAAAAACACGTGTCTATAATTGTGTCATTCTGTTGTACTTACAAACATTTTGGAGGACATAGCCAAAATTTATGACACGTGAAACAGTGTTAAGGCATCATTGAGCCACCACTGTTTTAAAAATCTGACATCCCTTTTACTCATAAGACTAAACTGTTTTAAATTTATTTACACCCCATCATTTCCTTAGGGACCTATTTTCCATAAACTAATGAGGCACTGATGCAAGAACTCTGCTGTTATTCCTGGCAAAGACCATTTTGACTCAGAGGCATACCTCACTGGATTTTTTTTTCTTCAGTAGCCTACTGCAAATAACAGATAGGAGAAAATACATCATGTTTTTGAGTATCAGAGACAAGTTGCAGGACTGTGAAAGGTTAAACAACACAATTACAAGTTGAAGCCCATCTTATTGCACTTGTCCCCACAATTCTTCATGTCTTACTATTCTCATCTGTTTCAAAACTGTACATATGATTTGTTGAAGACCAGATCAATCCACCAGCGACCACAGAGCATGAAAGCTTGCAAAAGGGAAATAATGAGATTGACATTCCTCATTGTATCCAAAGGAGTGATACCTCATTCCTTTTCCCTCGCTTAACAGTGTGTCACTGTTTAATGTAGCATTTGAGACACCAAGAGACTGCTGTTGAGACATACAGGACTTTCTAAGCAAGTTGTAAGCTTAAGGTCAATTTTTAAAAGTAAAAGCCCAAAGCTTCAATGCATTTTCTAGGTGCTGATTTTCAGTGCTGAGTGAAAGTTCTATAAAGGAATTGGTCACTTTTAACATCCAATTACAAAATTGCAACAAAAGTGAACTATAGAAATCAAACTCTATCCTTACATAATGCTTCCAATATGCACTTCAATTATTCACACTTTTGCACTAAGTCCAATAAGAATGTAAAACTGATTTATTGATGAGGAAAAAGTGATTATTGTCAGTGTGATTACAATTGATTGCTAGAATATTAGCTTATTTTGAGGAAAAATTGTCAAAATAATGTCTGTGATTAATCTCAAGGTAAAAACCTCTTCCCAATTACATATGAAAACATGTTGTTCTACTTGTGGACATGGGAGGATGGGCACACTCTCCTCCTTGGACATCTAAAGCAAGGTGCCTTATGTACGGGTCTGCTGTTTCTCTGGGGTGAGAGGGAGGTGAGGGTAATAAGTGTCTCTGAAGATGGGCTTCTGCTCCCAGTTTGCTTGTAAGGAGGATAGAGCATCCCTCTGACTGACTAGGGGCAGGGCACATGGGCTGCTTACCTGCAGTGGGGAGCTGAATACTCATGCTCCCTGCCAAGGTTATTAACTTCCCTGGCATTTGTGAAAATCATGGTAGGTAGGAAGAATGTTGTAGTTTAATTCCAGCCAGCAACCAAGGTCCCCAGTTGTTCACTCACTCCCCCACCAGTGGGATAGGGGGGAGAATTGGAAGGGCAAAAGGTAGAAAACCATAGAAGAGCATAGATTGACATAAGGACAATTTAATAGGGCAAGCAAAAGCCACGCATGCAAGCAAAGCAAAGTAAAGTAAAGCAGAGCAAAGCAAAGTAAAGCAAGGAGTTATTTAATTACTTCCCATGGGTAGGCAATGGTGTTCATCCATTCCCAGGAGAGCAGGGTCCCATCATGTACAATGACTACTTGGGAACACAAATGCCATCATTCTGAATGTCTCCCTTTCCTGCTTCCTCCCACCACTTCATAAACTGAGCATGATGCCACATGGTCTGGAATATCCCTTTGGTCATTTGGGGTCACCTGTCCCAGCTGTGTCTCCTCTCAGCCTCCCACGCATTCAGTCTCCTCAGCAGCCTGGCAGTATGAAAAACAGAAAATGCCTTGATCCTTTGCAAGCCCTGCTCAACAATAACAGAAACATGACAGAATTATCAACACCGTTCTCAACACAAATCCAAAACATAGCCCCATGCTAGCCACTATGAAGAAAATTAACTCTAGCCCAGCCAAAACCAGCACAGAAGTGATTTCCCCAAAGCCAAAATACCAGTATGCCAAAGCTGAAACCAGAAGCCAAGTGTCGTGATTTGCTGGTCATGTACTTTAACTAAAAGACTGCCTCTTCTTGCAGAGAAGAAGAAGTCATTATTAAACACAGGAGACAAAATGTGCAGAAATAGTGATGAAATAGAGCTATAAAACAGGATTTGCATGTTTGGTTTCTCCAGCCTCCCCCATTCATCTCAGTTTAAATCTAGTTTCTTTAAGCACTGAGTGGAATACAGTCTTTTATCTGTGAACCCCCAGGAATGTAGAGCAGGCAAATAGGACAGAAGTGAAATCTTCAAGCAGGGAATGTCTGTGTATATTTCACAAGCTCAGGTGACTATGAAGAAGAAATCCACGAGACCAAATTGTCAATGGATACAGAAATATTTTTTCTCTGATCTTTCTTTTGCTAACTCTGTCACTAAACTGATTACTGTTACATGAGGGTGCACTCTTAATAGCTGCCCATTTAAACATTTTAACTTAATTAAATCCACCTTGAAGATGAGATGAACAGTACAGCAAATACTAAAAAATTCTAAATAATTCACTTCAAAAATAACTAATGATGCTTGAAGTTCAAAAGTACTAATCAGGATGTGTAAAAGTGGATTGTGCATCACTTCTTGAATTTTATAATTTCTATGTTGCATCTCTGAAACATAAATCCTACAGTAAACCAGATGAAATCTGTTCATACTGAAAATAGCCATTGCAAAATGCTTCTGAATTACACTAGAAAAAGCACTGTGATAACTAAAACTCTATTGAATTATATATTATACAAAGAGTACTGTTAAAAAAAAAAAGAGTTCAGTTTTCTGATATGTTTTAGATCTTCTAATCCATCCTGATAGCCCAAGTAAAAAATTTTCCGTGGGAACTTTTTCTTTCTTAAATCTTAGAAGGTGATGAGGTCCCATGCTTGTAGAGTATTTCAGACTTTCCATTTCTTTATTATGTGTGTATGATGTAAAGTGCTTTTATGTACAAAGTAAATAATGGCTTTTAGATATAAGTAGACAGATTTGTAAATTTAAATATTATTGTATATTTATAACCGTAGCCAGTTTATTTGATAATGCCCATGTCTGCCTACTCTCACAGAATGTGTGAATGTTTTCATTTCATTTTATGATGCTGTATTGCATGTATGTGTGTGAGCACTTGAAAATATTCTCACAGATGTATAGCGATGATGAAGCCCATGTTCAGCCCTTAGAGTGGGTGACAGACCCTTGACTTGAACATATTCTTGGCAAAATTTATTGCTAATTAGGGGCAGAAATGAGTTTTTACACTAAACATGCTGAACATATCAGGTAATGCATTTGGCCAAGGGTACCTATAGTCAAAGGCATTTATCCTGGCAGCCAGGCACTAAGATGCCCAGCGTGGTGCTTTAGAGATGCTGTGAGCTTCTGCAGCCTGGCAGAGGTCAGGCAAGAACATGGGTGGGTAGAAGAAATGGTAGAAGTCACAGGATGCCTCATTCCCAGCAGTCCTGCCTCATTTCCAGGTGCACACTGACTCTGGTAAGCACAGCACACGGGTTTCCCTCATCTCTCTGGTTCAGGTTTGGTCTTCAGAGGGGAAAAGGAGAGAGAGCCTCTGCCTTGGTACTTTACCCTAAGTGAAGCCAGAGAAATACAAGATTTGGTCAGTTTTGGACACAGCCTCCATTCCACTGCCTGTTCTTGAAGCTTTGCTTGTACTGGGTGGAGATGCCAGGAGAACATCATGGTGAGCTGCATGTTCTGAAAGCATGCACTTGTGCATTCCTGCACACACACACAGACACACAGACACACAGACAGACAGACAGACAGACACACACACACACACACTGTGGGTGCTATTCTTGCAGCCATGTGTTTCACTGCAGACACCTCAGTGAGAGGAGGCTGGGGCAGGAAGGGAGAGCAGGGCCATAACTTTAGCCAGCAGCCTCCAGGACAGAAACAGCAAATGCCCACTAAAGTAGGTGAATGTGCCAGCAGGGTGGATGAGACAACTATGGGGTTATTGAGGAAACAAACGTTTCCCAGACTTGCCTGGATCTTACTCTAGCTTGTCCCTTACTGTGACCTTACATACCCCATGGTATGCTTATTTTTGTTTTATTAACCATCATCCATTCTGACCCATAGCAGCATGGCCAGAAAACAAGGGTCTGGTTTCCTTTCACCCCCTTCCTGCAGCTCAGCCCCATCCTGCTCGGTGTGGAGTGCAGGGACCAGCGCAGCGGGACTGCCACGAGCAGGGGATTAATGGTGTCAGAATGCACTCCAGCACTCAAAGCCACCTTGGTGGGACACTGAGGCTGTGCTGCACTGAGGGACAGAGAGCACCTTTGGGAGATTTATTCCCCTACTTAGACCCTCATAATTTTTTTTCCTTACCTTTGCAGAAAAGGAATTCAGTAAATCACCAAGAAATGCCTCATATGCTCACAAGGAAAAACCATTACCTGCACATTTTCTGCATGCATACAGCATTGTATCTACATTACAAATGTCACAAACATGTCTTAGAATCCATCTGCTTCATTTTTTCCAGATGGCAGAAAACCAACTTTCTACAGCTGTTCCTTAAAACATATTTTTACTTAAGTAATGGTGTTTTGCTGAACAATGGTACTCATAAACAAGTAATAATGCTCAGAACTATTTTAGACTGTTTTAACTGACTAGACACAGAGAAGTGATGAATTTTGCGTATAGGATCTGGGTTTTTTTTTTGCTTCAGAGTGTAATTGATACTTACAAAAATTATTTAGAATGGGTTGTCAGATGTGGTAGCATTTTTTTTCCATCCTGGGTAAAGGCTTTGAATTTATTTTGGTTACATTTTAAAATAAAGTAGAACTGAGTGTAGAAACAGATATTTGAGTATCAAAGTCCTGAGACATTTTATTTTGATAATTTCAAGACTTTGTAAAATGCTCTTGAAAATAAAGTCTTGGAATACATGTTTTCCTGTATAATGCTTTATTTCTGGCAAATGGAAATTTTCTGGGAAAAAAATGCTGTCATTGCATGTCTCAGTTTTAATTCCACTTGTTATGAGAAATGTCATTTAAACCTCTTGAAAATATTGTGTATATCTTCACAAAAGTTCTGAGAGATAATCAGGAGATTTATGAGGAACCATAGTCAGATGCACGTAAAGAGAATCATAGGCCTGCCTTTATCAGTTAGGGGATGTCCATCTTTGTATTTTTGGAGGAAATAAGTCCTCAAATCTTCAACCTCCACCTTCCATCTTCCATTTTTCCATCTTCAAGCTCCCTGAAATCATGGCTATTGAAATCATTACTATATGAGTGTCAAGCTGACAAAACAATCCCTTGTGAAAAACAAACAAAATAATGTTTGAAAAATTTCCTTCTGAGCCTGTGGTCTTGTATTGGGACAAATAATTTTTTCTCTTTTGTGCTCCATTTCCTTGTCTCTAGAATGGAGTATGTGATCCTGGTGCTTGAGGGAAATTGTTTAGTGTCTCCTATTACAAGTTCAACTTTTCTTGCACAAGAAATGGGTCAGACTGTCAGTGGGTGCAAGGTAGAGCAGGTCAAACAACAAGGTTAGGTTTTGCATGGAAATACCAATTCGCTGAAATCCAGATTTCTGACTGGCTGCTCAAACTTTTTTTCAACCAATTGTTCGTTAAAAGCAGCAAGATTAGGCATCTACCTGCTGTGGAGAATTTTATTACAGAGACAAAAACAGTGCAGAAAGTTTGGAGGAAATTAAACCTTGTGCAGCATTTGCAGCAAGTAAGGCACCTTTAGAAACTTCCTTCTCAGGAATCTTTGCTGAAAGGTAAATCTATTTAAAAAGTTAAACTACTGCTTTGTTGCTGCAAAGTATAACCTCCTGTCAGAAAAGACTAGAAATGCTGTGTATGCTCAGTCTGGCCTCAGTAATGGCTTGTTGTGCCAAAGGAACATAAGTTGGACCTTTGTGCACAGCTGAAAGTGGCTCAGAGATGGGGTACAGTGTAGCATTGCCATGAGGAAAGTGAAAGGCACATTTGGCACTAATTGACGTTGTTTTCAACCCCAAAACCGGAGCATTTGCCTCAACAACCATACACCACATGGTCACAGAGCACTGCACCTACCTGGAACATATTAAGAAAACAAACGTATACTGAGACATGTATCTCATGTAGACTAATACTAATTTTACAATGTTTTGAAGGAAAAACCTACAGGACACTGATTGCTTTCTCCCCTTTCTGACTTTGTTGGTCATTCTGGGAGATTGTCCTTGTGCTGTATTTGTCTGGGAGCTGTTCACATCCTTCCCACAGCTGGATGGGAGACATTGGAAGACAGCAGTACACCCAAGGGTGAGTTTTGGATCAGCCTGGAAAGATAAAGCTGAGGCATCCATGCTTCTGCTGCCTGTTTATGCAGCACTTCCTCCTCTCCAAGTTTCCCCTGTTATACCTGTACTCACAGTCATTTTTGTAGACCGTGCAAAGTCGAATTTGGGGCTTTAATACAGCATGAATTTACTCTATTCACTACACCCTCAAGAGGATGTTCCAGGTTTTTACTGTTCACAGCATACACTCAGACTTGACTTTCTGGGAAGAGTTCTCCAGTTGTGGATGACTTGGTCAAAAATACTGACATGCTCCCAAGATTAGTGACACTGTATTTTTGTAGTAATTATCTCTATCTGTTTACCTAAATCTAGGTCAAGTGAGGTGGTCTCATTTGAATGTTTCCAAGACAATCATTGGCAAAGAAATTAACAAAATGCATTGCTGAAGTTGAATTTTCTTAATTGGTTTGCAGTCTATTAGAGACTGCAAAGCACAGCTTTCCTTCACTCCAGAGAATGTCATACCAATTTACCAAGTCTTTTTGTTAGGAAATGAGAATTTCCAAGTCATTAAAAAACATAACTGTTTGTGTGGCCTGATTAATTTCCAGAGGAGTAGTGGAGATTTTGCTAAGGCAAAGTGTCTGCTGAGGATCCAGACAGTGGGTGATCCAGCAGCAACTTGTGAAAGGGAATCCTGTATCCTGAGTACATGAGTTGAAATGTTGGTACATGCTTTGGTTGCACTAAAGGTCTCTTGGTCTTCTGTTCTTGGTTGTTAGAAGCTCTAGAATTCTTTTTTCCAGTCCTGCATCTGCATTGCACACACAAATTTGCAGTGTAGCACAGCAGAGGAAATCCAGGTGCCTAACAGGTGGGAAAAGTATCAGTGACATTAATGGCAGAATTATACTAATGCAGGTTATTAGATACTTCATAAATTCATTTATACAATTTTGTTGGGTGAAATTCTGACCTTAAGGTAAGGCCTTAAGACCAGGTGGAACTTCTGTGATCAGGTAAATGCAGAAGACATAGGATACTTGTTTTTCAGCCCTCAATCAGGTTTGCTCATGCACTGCTTCATTTGCAGCCCCAAGCAATTCCCATTAGCTTTAGCAAAGCTAAATGGTTTAGTGCCACAGAGTTAGGCCACATTAATCTCACCTTTTCCCATGTGGGCTTTAAAAAATGGAAATGAAAACAGTTGAGAGAAAATACTGTTCTTCTGGGAGAAGAACAGGTTCTGCCTGCTGCTCCCAGAGGGAATATATAACACCAGGATTAGAGTTACTGAGGAGTGGCTTAATGAAGCTGGCTGGCTCAAGGCTGGTCATGGTTGTACACATGGGAATAGCATCTGCATACCAATAGAGCAAGGCAGTCCATTGTCTTCAGCTAAGAACCAATCAAATCAAAACAGTGTCTTCATACATTAAAAATTTACCATATTTCTTTATTTGGACATAAGGACAGATTTATTGTTCTTTTATGGAGATGTAAGGAATAAAGCCTGATAGTTTAAGTCCACTAGAGGGTGAATCTTATGAATGTTCTTTGCTGATCTCCTGAGCCAGCAGAAATTGGCCTTTAAGAAAAGGATGTCTGCAAAACAGTTGGCTGTCAGCTTCTTTGCAAAGGGGCTTCAGGTGGTCTTGCTCAAGTACACCACTGCACATATCCTTGCATTTAGATGGGGCCACTCCCGGACCTGCAGCTCTAAGTAGTGCAGCAGCTCTTGTGTTGGCAGTCACATGAGAAAATCACCTTCTCAAACTGAATCAGCTCCATTTTAAAGCAGTTTGCACCCTTTAGAAGTGCATGCCAGAACCTCACTACCATCTGACATCCAAAGTCTTTTAATTACCCTCATCCATGTATTTGAGGCTAATTTTCCATAAATTAATTATTGTATTAGTTTTACCTTTTCATCCTCTTAGGTATTCCACAGCATTTACTATCTCTAAAGACAAAGTAATACTGACATATCTTTAATTTGCCTTCATCCCTCATTTTTGTCCCTCTCAGTCCCTTGCCCCCATGCCTTGCTTGGGTGTGCACTGTCCTTGTCTGTGCCTGGTGGCTCCCTGTATCCAAGGAAATGTCCCTGCCCTGCAAAAATGCTCACCTATGCTGTTGCAAGCTTTCATGCACACTCTGGACCATTCTGCCAGACCACTCCTGGACAGAAGGTGTCATGAGCCAGTGAGTGCTGTTCTAGTCAGTGCCAAAAGTGAAGGTGTCCAGCCCTAGGTGTGCCTAAGTTGCATAGGGACTTCCTGCACTCCTCACACCAATATTTCTCATTACTGCCGTTGGTAGAAGTGAGTTCTGCACCTCTGTGGTGGGAATTGCTGTCCTAATGCTGAAAATGTTGTGGATATCATCATTTGCTGGATAGAAAGGGAGAGAGAAGGAGAGAAATAAGAATTTGAAACGGGAATAAATTAATGCTGGTTGTTATAAATTATCAGCTGTTAAAAGGAAAAAAAAAAAGGTTGCATTCAACAAATGCATCATTTTGTTTGAAGCCTCCATCTATTTACATTCCATTTTTCCTCTACCTTAATCCTGAAGTTTGCTGATACTTGGGCTAGTGTATCTGCTGCTGATACCCTCAGACAAAAGTACAGTCTGCAGTTTATCTATCTGGGAAACCTTTCAAGTGCCTATTGACAAAAGAAATTTTGGTTCTGAGCTACACTGAAACATTCTGGTCTCTCAGTGAGTCAAGTGGTGCAGTCAGAGAATACCACAACACAGAAAAATGCTATTTAGATGGCAAGGAGAATACATTGGACTTGCTATATCTGTTTTGGAAACACAGCCTCAGTTAAGATTTATTATGGGAGATATCTATCCATTTTCTGAGACAAAATCAAAGTTGTTGTTCCTGAAATTACCATTTCTCTTTCTTGTATAGTTGAAAACAAACAAACAAACAAACAAACAATTTTATGATTAATGAAAAATACCTGATTGATAATGATGGGGACAAAATCTGCTGTTCCAAGGACAGATGAAAAATTATCCAAAATTACATCTTTCACAGAATTACAGAATTGTTAGGGTTGGAAGGGACCTCTGGAGATTATTCAGTCTGATTCCCTCACCCAGGCAGGGTCACTTGGACCTGTTTACAATACAGGATTGTATTTATGTGGGTCTTTAATGCCTCCCAAGAGGGAGACACCACGACCTCCCTGGGCAGCCTGTGCCAGTGCTTTGCCACCCTCAGTGTAAAAAAGCTCTTCCTCATGCTGAGGTTCTACTTCTTGTGTTTTAGTTTATGGCCATTGCCCCTTGTACTGTCACTGGACAACGCTGAAAGAGATGGTGACAAGGCACCATCCTCTTGGCACCTGCCTTTGAGGTCAGAGGTGTTTATAGGTGTTGATGAGATCCTCTCTGAGTCTTCTCAGGCCCAGCTCCCCCAGTCTTTCTTGTAACAGATGATCCAGGCCCCTCATCATCATTGTTCCTCTCTGCTGACCCTCTCCAGTAGCCCCTTGTCTTTCCTGTACTGAGGACCCCAGAACTGCACAGGGCTCTCCAGATGTGGCCTCACTGGGGCTGAGCAGTGGGGCAGGATCACCCCTCAACCTGCTGGCTGTGCTCTTCCCAGTGCACCCCAGGATACCATTGCCCCTCCAGGCTGCAAGGGCACTGCCAGCTCATGGTCAGCTTGTCACCCACCAAAACTCCCAGATCTGTCTCTGCAGAGCTGCTCTCTTGTGAGTCAGCCCCCAGCCTGTACTGGTACTTCTCTCTCTGTTCATGTGTCCACATAGCCCAGAACACCTGAATAGAGAAGACTTAAAACTCTGGACAGTCCCTCCACCCAGAGTTACTGAGTAGCACCTCAGTAGTCCATGCTCTGTCCTGCAGAGTGCTGACAGATTATAGTCTATGTCTAAAGGTCCCTGAGACTTGCCTTCCCTGTAGGGACTGTGATTACAGCATTTGTGTGCTTGGAAATACTTCACAACTGCCTTCTTCAGTCCTTTCTCCACCCCTTCCCCAAACCTATCTCTCTTCCCCTGACCTCTTCCCTAATGGAGAGAAGTATTATGGAAGATCTAAAGGACTTTTATTCACTGCCCCAAGCCATCATCATTGTCTGGCAATCCCCCACTCATCTCATGTCAGCCTGTTTGATCCTGTCTTGGTTCAGAGAAGCCACCCCAACAAACCAAGGATCCTGGCTTCTGCTCCAGTCACCCCATTTCTTTATACTCACTGAGAGCTAACAGAAGTTAAGCAGAGGAGGCATTTTTTTTATTTCTTTAAGTTTATTTCTTTAAATTTAAGTCAAGACCATTTACATGTATAAAAGTAAGTCCTTGGAGTTTTTAAACCCTCCAAAAATAGCCCTCAAAATTCAGCCAAAATTAGTACAGCCACAATTTCCATGGAAGGCACCATCAGATGGAGGAGGCTACGCCAGCCAGCATGCATACAATGGCTGTTCAGTCTCCTCCACCCTCCTCACCTTGGCAGATTTTGTAGGGAGACAGGGAAAAGGAATGATTGAACTCTAAAATGATGTCATACCCTCCACTCTTTGGAGAAGATCACCAAACCTTCCGAAAAGTCTCTTACAAAATCTCTCAAAAGAGGCTGTTAAAGAAACTATGCAATCACAGAGCAAGAAGAAAGCACTGTCAATGATTAGAAATGGAACAAGAAAAAACGTAAGAAAAAGGAAAAATTACTAGCTTTAAACAGGCTGAAAGAAAAACAGGTGCAATCCATGCTGCAGAATGTCATCACAGGGGATCCTGTAGCAAGAGGTGAACAGTGAGGGGAGTTCTTGGATGTGAGCAGGGTTACACTGCTCACTCATTGCCGTGCAGCTCTGGGGAAGGGTACATGAACCACTCATAGAAATGATGATACATTTAAAATGAACTTTGATAATTAATAAATGAGCCCAGCAGAAAGACGTATGAAGTCCTTTGGTAAACTAGCAGTGTCCAAACCCAACCAACTGAAAAATCCTCCTGTTTCAAAAGTAAATGCTTTGATGCCACAGGAATGATGGGCACAATAGGGAGAGGAAAACATCTTCATCTGAAATTATGCATCTCAGCTGAAATTGGTGAGCAATGCTCTCTCTTAGATAACGAGTGAGATTCTGACCTTGATTATTGGCATAAATACTGAAAATGGAAAGCAGGAAAAATAAGGACTTAAACAAACAGCTAAAAAGAAGGTGGCATCTTAGGAATAGATTATTCCATAATTTTATTACCACTGGGATTTTCATGGATTTCCTTTGAAACACTTTGGTACGTCTTAAAAGCAAGATATTAGACAAGAAGTTTGTGACTTGATGGAGTATGGCAATTCTTAATGTAAGTGGGGGAGGTCTTCAATGAAGTCTGACATGATACAGGCTATTGCTAAAGCTAGAACATACAGGATGAATAAATAAAAAATATTTATTTTTAAAATTCCCCCCTTCAAGCTGTAGGGTATTCACTCCTCTCTCGTTGGTAAGGTATAGCTAAAAAGATCAGGTTAGGAAAGGAAAGCTGTACAATTTTTCCTGATTTTTTCTGTTTGTGCATGTTTCTATATGACCATGTGCACACTTGAACATACTCAAAGATTAATGGATCTAGTGGCACATATTCAGCATCTCTGCATTTCCCAAATCACCACATCTGCAGGAAAAGAAAAGCATTGAGTCCCTCTATCCGTCACTGGTGTCAGGCTTGTCCAAAGCTGTGTTTTACACAGCTCAGATTGTTCAGATGCATCACTTAAGCCAGTCAGGAGTAGGATGAAGTGTGGGGGACACTGAGAGGGAATGTTTTACAGAATGAAGGGCTTCAGGGAAAGGACTGGAAATGGAAAAACAGCCATGATGGACTGTGCTTCTCTAGCTGTCAGATGCAGCTTGGAAGTCAACCAGAATGTCTAGAAAAAGCAGTTTTTTCATATCCTGGTGACTAAATTCCTCCTTCATTTTTCCCCCCTCCAAAGTTTTTAAAAGTATTTTACATTTCATTTATACAAAAATGGAGTGTTATGGGAAAAACTCCTTTTTCTATACACAAAGTTTTGTCTTCTACCAACCAGGGCAAATTTAGAATTGTTGCTGACACTGAGGGAGCTGCATACACAGAGAATGTAAAAAACTGACCAAAGCATCTCTGGAAATCAATTTGTGTTTAAAGTTCTGGTTCCTAAGATTATGATTATTATTTTCTGTTATTACAGGCCCTAGGCAACAGTGAAATAGTTCTGGGCATGGGACTAGCAATGGCAATTCCATGCATAGACTAAATAGGCGAGGCAGCTGAATAGGAAAAAGATTGCAACATACAAGGCAGAGAGGGGCAATGCTGAGAGCTGAACACATCTCTTGGATCCCAGAGCATTAAGCAAAACCTCAGTTTCTGTCACCTACATCTTGCACGCCTAAAAGTATCACTATCACTGCAGGTTGCAGCTATCCCTGGGTCCAAGGCACCTGCTGGTTCCTGCTGCCAGCAATGAGATTCCTGGCACATTGCCCCACTGAACACCAGGCCCTTGTCTAGATGACTGCACTGATGGTCAAAGTGTCTGTCTAGTCTCTTGGCTTGAAATTTGCTGTTGCTAAAATAAAATAAACTTGGGTTTTTTTGGTTTTTTTTTTTTCTTAATTTCTTCTGTCTGGAACTTGATTTTCACTTGATTAGTGACAAAGACATACATAGTTCCCCCACTCTATCTACTCCTGGATTGCTGTATCTGTTGCAGCACCTTCTCAGGAAATTCCTGCTCTTGTAGGCACGAATATAAAGATTGGAGCCATCTCAACATCTTTCTGGCTTCTTCTCATCAGCCCTGAGAGTTCAGGTCTCCAGAGACCTCTGGGAGTTTGCTGCATATTGCCTTTCTTATCAAGCTGTTATGTAAACTCTCAGTACTGTGTGTAAGGTGTGATACCGCAATAGCTTTTTCTCTCTCATTGTTTCTGACCTGGCTGGGGTTTGCCACAGAGGATGTTTATTTGCCACTGGACATAAAAGCATCAAAGGGAGAATATACCTTTTTCACATTTCGGATCACTGGAAAAAGGTGTATGCAGGATCACATAAATGAGCTATCCAAGGCCAAAACAAATCTGTGATTTGCTAACTTGGTTCTATGGGCAGTTTAGGAATTTAGTTCTTCAGGATTCTTCTTTTGCGTTTCCAGGATGTATTTTACTGCACAGTATCTGTCTGCACCAGTTCTGTTGCTCAAGACAGATGCAGGAGGTTTTCTACACTGACAGCAGTGTTTTTCTGTGCTGTACCTGTGGGGATGTAACCATGCTGGACAGTGGGAATGTGAGACTCCTGGGGAGCAGAAAGTGCAGCAGTGCAAGCTCTGGCTTGCTGATCCCTGTGCCAGCAAATACATGTATTTTAAGAGAAACATAAACAGAGCTTGTCCTGGTTATAGGGCAGCCAGGGAGATGCAGCTGAACTTGTAAGACAGTCGGCCTTCTTGGTAGGTGCCTGGGGTAGCAGCCAGGCAACTCAGGTTTAATTTACAGTTAAGTCATCTAAGTTTATTTCTCAGAAAATATGTATTTTAAAAATTCTGAAATTAAAACATGGTTAAAACTCTCTACAATAAACAGAAGACTTCAGGGGAAAGAAGGACTGCCAGCTTTGCTTTTTGTTGAAGCTGTAACAGATTTGAAGTTTATTTTATACTCAAGGCTTAAAAGATGCTTGAGACAGTTCTTCAAAAGGAGCTGCACATCTGTGAAAGCACTCGCTGAATACTTCAGATAATGTTCAATCTGGGTTAGATGCCCCAGAGATCAAGTCAAAGAGAGAAGTGATTGTTTTGCTTTTGATATCCATACCAAACCCCCTTAAAATGGGTGACATTTCAGCTGCAGGCACATTATCAGTAGCCTGAGATCAGAATAGCTGTCAAGTACTTTCAATTTGGAATAAAAACCAAACAAGCAATAGAGGTCATGAGTTAAAGATTTAGGACATGCTGTTAAACTTCTCAGACCTTGTTCTCCCACAGAAAGGAAGCTGTAATAGCTCTCCATATAACTTATATATCATGGTGGTGAAGTAAGCCCTAACAGACCAACCAGTATTCCAAAGAATGCTTCTGCTGTGCAATTATTTGAAAAGTGAAACTCTGTAGGACTGTGAGATTACCATGGCAGATTGATTTTTCTCAGGGTTCTCATATCTATATCTTCAGCAGAGGCTGTGTGAAACTGGTCCGTCCCCAGCCTCACAAGATGGGAACAAAGTGACTTCGTGCTGACTCTGTTCTGCCTCCTGCATCACGCAGTCTGGGACATCCTGGTGCAGAGGGGCAACTTGCATTTGTGGCTCAGGGGTCTAGTTTTTCTTTTTAAAACTCCAGAGTTCTTCCATGACAAGGTGAGACAAATCTATTTCATTTTGTCTTAACAATAATTTCCTCTCAAAGACATTTTTGTTAGGAATGACAGAGGATTTTGTTGGTTTTAAAAGGAGAGGAAGCCCCTCCATCACATTTCAGCTGAATAAAGATTCCATGGCATCTGCTGGTCCTAATTACCTTGTATTGCTCTGTAGATGAGTGCTGAGGATTTATGTCTTCCAAAGCATGCCTGGTATCTTCAACAATACCTTCTGACCTAACAAATATCAGTCCTTCCACTGTAAGCTTCTTTCTTTTGAAGGCCCTGGAAGACCCCAGCTGTTCATATCCCATCCCGATGCCTTCTAAGCACTCAGAATAATTTAATTTTTATCGGGATTTTTGTTTTTGTTTCATTGTTGTTTGTTTATTGTTGTTTGTTTGGGTTTTGGTCAGTCAGTTTTTATTTTGGTAGTTTTGTTTGGTTGGTTTTGGTGGTTTTGTTTGTTTGTTTAGTTTGTTTTTTGTTTGTTTTGTTTTTTTAACTACCAGTTAGGAATTCACTGTTAGGAATCAAGGGACATGGTAACCTATTCCAAGCAGCCCTTGCAGCTGCTGTCTTCAGTGTGAGAAATCCCTTCCCTGTCTTTCAGTGGACAAACTTCACCCCATCAAGAAGGATTTCAGGCCTTCTTTTGTGTAATTCCCTGTTATGGCAGCCAGGCAAATTTAGCAGATCTTCATGAAAATCACTTCCTTCTGCTCATAAGCTATGAATGAAGGTATTTCTCCAACCCTCTGTAGATCTTCACAAGCTTTGCATGTTTTTGTCACAGTGTTTGAAGGTGTATCAGCCAAGTTACACCAGGTACCTCTAGTGTGAAAGCTTCCCATAGCCTGCCAAAATTGTGCTGATTGTCCAGCTGTCCCAAACACATACACCACAGTGCAGATGGAGTTTCCTGATCCTTCGAGGTTCCAAAGGGAGCCGAGGTCTAGTCAGCACACTCTACCCTGCTGCAGAGCTTTGAAGAGCTTTGGTGATCAGAAGTGTTGTTATAGAGGTCATCAAGCTCAGTTTCCAGAGCTCACTGCATATTCTCTCCATATTCTTTCTCTGGCTCACAGGAAAAATGGAGGGATGGTTTGTCTGATCTTAAAGCCCTTATTCCTGCACAGTCCTCTGTGCATGTGCAATAACTTATGGATGCTGGTCTGAGGAGGCCTGACAGCTAAGGGGAGGTGACAGTAGCACTCTTGTCTGGGATGGAGAGTGTGTAGGGAGCTCCCTCTATTGATCTTCCCAGTCTTAGGAAAAAGGTTGGGTTCTCCGTGTCCTTTACTGGGGAAAAGAACAAAGCTTTTTATGAAAACCCTCATAGAAATATTCACTCAATGTAATGGATTCTTAGGCTCTGGAATGCACTCATACCACCTAATTACTGACATCTTGAAGTCAGGTGTTGAATCCATTTGCTTGGCCTCTCCACATGTGGAGAGACATGTGTGTTCTCAGTTTGATACATTCAATCTGTCATGGGCATTTGTTTTAGGATAAGTTGTCCTGAGAGGGTGACTATCACTCTGTGTTGGTTTAGGGTTGGACGTTGAGGCACACAGAGAAGTTGGACCCTAGAACAGATAATTTTTTGTGATCTCTTAAGAAAAAAAATATTTCTTCACTTTTTGTTCTCTTTCTCTGACATGAAAGAAAAACTTGCAGTAACACACTATGATACTTTAAGGACTGTGCAGCCAAGGTGTTTAAGCATTTATTTAGAAACTGTGGCCTGAAAACTATAAACTGAGCAGCAGTTTAGATATTGGCATTGCTCTTTAAACTACATATATTTAATTTCTCTAAGATTTCCTGTATTTTTGCTAGAAACTATTTAGGAAGTTTAGAATTTTGCTTATCACCTCTGTTTGCAGGCTCTGTCATTCATCCAGAAATGTAAAATGTATACTGTTAGCCCACAACTTCAGGTATCAACTCTGAGTGATATCTTTTTTTTTTCTGGATACAGGTTAGGGAAAAAGAGATTAATTGCCTTGCAATATTGAAAAAAGAGAAGGTAGAAAGAGTATGATGCTCAGAAACTATGGGAGTTGGGAACCAGGTGAGGGCTTGCAGGAAGAAAGAAATGAAAGAACAAGAGCAAGAATAAGAACAGCGCTCTTGCTGTGACAAGAGAGCAGCTGCTGCCATATCGTAATAATGAAACAAGTAATTAATATTCCATTAAAGGATGGACTGTTATTGCTGAAGGACATACCATAAAAAAAAATTTTCCTGCAGAAAATTAAGTTGTGCCTGATACTGTCATGAGTAACATCTCACAGGCAATAGGAAATGTATCCTATAGTAGGAATTATTAGGGATTAGAGAGAAAGCACCACCTTTTATGGAGTTGGAAGCCACATCTCAGTGAGAAGAGATAGAAGATTCCTTGATTTTGAAGTGTGCTTTCCTCTCCCGCTCGCTGCAGGTGAAGGATGCCATCCTGCTTTCCTGGTGAGTGCTGCCCAGAGCCTTCCCTGTTTATTTGGGATGCTGAGGACACAGGCTGTGTCTGATTCACCAGTGGGCAGCTGGGCAGCCCTGTGTTTAAGGTGGGAGTCTTGGCTCATAGGGAACGCAGACAGCCACCTGTGGAAGTCACTGTGGCTTTCAGAGACACTCTTGCACATGAACTCAGCACGGCTTTAACACGGCAGCAGCTGCTCAGGGGACGCATGCACAGGTTCCACCGGGGCTCTCTGCTCTGCGGGCACCCACAGCCCGGCCATGCCGAGCCTTGGCCGTGCTGGCTGCAGCCCCACGCCCCGCCAGGTGTCCCCCCAGGTGTCCCCCCAGGGTGTCCCCTGCCAGGTGTCCCTGCTGTGTGCACCCCGGCAGCCGGAGCGATGAGGATGTCACAGCGTCTTGGCCCGGGTGGCTTTGGTGGCCTGGCTCACTCACCAAGAAAGTTTTGCTCCCTTTGTTTCCAGCCCTGAGTCGAACTCGAGTGTAGTTTTCCTAACCTTGGGCTGTCAATACAAAATAGTGTTCAGATCCAAACTGCCCCAATCTTACTGCCCTCAAACCTGCTGTATGGCTGGTGGGGAAGCAGGAAATTCACTTGACTTTTTGATTATCATAATTTTTTTAATCCCTTGAAGTGGTTTTCCAAGATGGTGCTCAGAACAGAATGGAGAACTGTTTGCCTTTTAAATGCTACAAATAACTGATTATGTGTAAAAATATCTGATCTGATTAAGAACTGGAAGTTAGACATTTGGAAGAGTGCTTCAGATCGTGATCTGCCACCATTTTTCATGTGTGTGGCCACAGATCCAATTCCCTGTATGTTACTGAGCTCTGCCTGTTGTTCAGGTGTGTGATTTGTCCTTCAAGTGTCTTGATAGTGAATACAGTGCATGCTCATGTACTGATCTGGCTGTGATGGTCAATGCATGTTGCTCTTCTGCAGCTGAGGAAAAACTAATGGAGACTGATCATATCTGTTCAGTTCAAACAGGTGCTGAGGAGAATGTTCAGATGCAGTTGCTAAAAACTGCACATTTGTGGAAGCAAAGCATATGATGTTAAAACTAAAACTATGGGCAGCTCGCAAAACAGGTTTTCAAAAAAGCAGTCTAGAGCCGTAGGTAATGTTTCTCCATCCTGAAATATTAGATATAGTCAAAAAGACTGAAAGAAACACCTTGATGTTATTCTGCCATCATTCAAAAAAAGCAGAAGATAATGTCTTGTTAAATATGGCTAAATAAAGACTAGACAGCTTCACGTGTGTTTGGGGCAGATGGCAGAGCAGTAGAAGCAAGAGTAAGTCAATGACTGCTGAAGAAGGGCAGCCTTGTTCAATGGCAATGCTTCTACAGCTTCATTTTCTCTTTCTTAGTGAGATTAGGGCAATCTAAAATTTAGTCATGTAGTTTTGTTCTTTTAGGTCAGATCTAAGTACTTGGCCTTCTTAGGCGGACCATAGAGACACATGTGGAAAGCAGTCATTCTCATATTAAGATGGGTCTGTAAAGGAGGTGTGATGAGCTGAACTTTGGAGACACTGGTCCTCCACCAGGATGACTGCAGAGACATTCTGGGCTGGAAGGCCAGCTTCGAGGTGGATACAGCCAAATGAGGTGAATCCTTTCTCAAGCACATGCACATAAAATTACAAGTACTACAGAGGTATGACAACTGAAATAGTAAGAAAAACAGCCAAATATTTAAAAACTAAAGTAAACATTCTAGAACTTTAGTAGTGAAGACAATTTTTTCCTGAAAGAAATTTCTTAAAGGTGTTGATCGAACCTCCACCCTTTAAAATCCTGATAATGTTTTTGTTAAGACTGGATGTTCTTCTAAAAGCGAACTCAAAAGTTCAAGAACTCAAGAGTTCAACTCAATGTTAAAAAGGAGTTAATTCCTCAAAACTTTATGCTTGGAAAGAAGTCAGATGGCAAACTCTTCTGCCCCTTAAGTCCATCAGTCTGGTATAAGCAAGAAAGAAAAAAAAATAAGACTGGACTGGGGTGACAGCTTGAATAGAAATGAGTAAAAAATTATATGTCTTTTGTTGAGGTTTTCATTAAAAAATGTAGTAAGTGTTCTCCAAGTAGATGTACCATGCTCTTCAACATCCAAAAAAGGACACAGGTATACCCAACCACAAGTCTTTAACACAGAAACACAGCTCTTGAGTACCAGATGTGCATTTAGAAACACCATCCAAGAGAATTAGGATGTCCATTGGGAATTACTGTGTTTCTACTTCCTGCTAAACTAATATCTGTGAAGCTTTCCCTGAAGACACGTTCCCATCCCTGTGTTTTATACAACAGGAGTTTACTGATGTAGGATGGGCCATGGAAATTTGCATACAGTCAAAAGCTGAGATATTTTTCTGGTTTTCCAGTTTTTTAGAGCTCAATACACTACAACAAAACGCGAAAAAGTCCTCTTTGGACCAAAAAGGGGGCATATAACCATCTTTGTTCAGCAAAGCTGGTTTTCCCTGGTCAGGAGTTGCTCCAGTGAGTGAGTGGATTGCTTACTGGCTGCATTTTGCAGAATATTCATCAGATTAGTCCCGTGGGAACAAAGTGAGGTGTTTCTATCGCTACATTGTACCATGTATTGTGTCACCCTCATGTTATCTCTTACCATTCTGGTACCTGGTAGACTCACTGAGAAGGAAAATGTTACTGTGCCCAGCATGCACCTTCCTTGAAAAGCAGAGGAGGGAAGCTGGTTAGGGTCAGGGAAGCAGGGATAACAAATTCAAATGTGTGCACAGAGCTTATAAACCAGTAGGAATAAGTAACAGGAGTGAAGATTTCTCTCAGGAAAAGACTGTCTTATGGAGATACTGAAAGGAAAGTGCTAGGACACAGCTGACCTCCTGACATTCCTAACTGCACTTTCTGAGTCTTCCAGGCATCCAGGGGTTCATTGCTGTCTTAAAAATGAGAAAACCAGAGAGTGTAAGCAGAGGGATTCAAACCAGAACCCCTGTATTTACAAACAAGGAGTTTGCTATGCTGAGCACCTGGGGTTTGAATGGCTCTTTGCTCTGCCTGCCAGAGAGGAGCAAGTTACTGAAGCTGCTAATGGAGGCCCTGGTTTTGGCTGGGCTGCAAAACCCATTAAAATAGCAGAGCCAAGACAGTGACAATATTTTGGCATGCGTTTGCAGTGGTCAAAGTGACCCTATATATCATTTTATGTATTTATTTTTCTATATGTGTACAGTCACCTCAATGGCTTGGCATGCTTTCTAGTTATGCCAGCCAAACCAGACCTTTTCTACTTGGCTGTACCTTCAAACTTTCTGGCATGTCAACTTCTACAAGGAAAGATGGCTGGCAGAGGAGTTTTTGGTCTCAACTGGGATGTAGTGCCTTTTTTTTGCTGCAGTCATAGGGCACTGAAGGAAGAATCTGTGTTTATTTCTACATAGAGGATAAAGACAGTAAAGAGGGAAAAGGGCTAAGCAGGAAACAGTAGAGTAAGCATTACTTTTAAAACCAAGGAGTGTGTGAAGTTTTAAAACACAACTGCACAGAACTGCACATAGCTTAAAGCTGTCTTGTGAAACCAGTTAGTACAACAGTCTCATCTGAAAATACTTGGAAGTATAAGGGACAGGAAGTATAAGAACCTTCAGAGATTCACTTTCAGCTTCATGAACAACTAATACTACATTATAGGTGTAATATTTAATGTTTACGGTTTGCTTATGTACTCACTTTCTAGGGCCCCAGCAGTCACAAGCTGTACAGTGTTTTAGTGAAGCATCATCTCAGACCCTGCATAAAAAGCAGAAATAGAGATGGTCTAGAAATGTCCAAAGTGAAGCAATGCCTTTGAGGATTGGAAAGTAGAATTGTTGGAGGAGCTTAGTAGCTCCTATCTTATTGACAAAGATACCTTTTATGGCCATGAGAGCATGTATGAAAGAACTACTGCTTTAGGAAAGAGAGTGGAAAATGTTATGGTGGGAACTTATGTTTCATCCTTAATGACATTTTACCCTGACATGTGGATGACATTGTCAGGCTGATCTGACAAAAATGTCTTCCAGGACCTTGTATAACAGGGAACTTGATTTCCTGAAGTAAAAAGCAGTGAGATTATATTATGCTTGGTTGGATTTAGAAAAAAACCCATAAAACATGCATCTCCTTCTCAGCAGGCTGAGATATTGAACATGTTACTTACAGATCTATGCAGTATCTTTCTGAATCTGCTGCTTGCAGACAAGCTCCCATGCACAGTTCTTATAGGAATAATGCTTTGTGTGAGCTGCCCATTATTCCCATTGGTATAAATTGCCATATTATTTGCACACTACAATGAACTGAATGCAGCAAGGACTATTATTCCATGGTGGAGGGCTGTTCTCACATACTTCACAGCCTGAAAAAAACCCCAGCACTTTAAAACCATGTCTCCTATAGAGTATATAACAACAACAATAACAAAGAAAGAGGCAATAAGAACTACATTACTAGAAATTCACAGGTGCAAGGCATTTTTAAATTAAGGCAAATAGAGATGGGGGCATCTGTTATTGAAGCTCAAAAATTTGATCTGGAAAGAACAAGATGTTCTGTACCACACTACTGAATATTCTTGTGAATCAATATTTTTTTAATATCAATACTAATATATTTTATGTGATTCATTTAATAGTTTTGGTGTAAAAGATAGCCTTCATATAGCTCTGAAAAATTGTTGTAATATATTTCCAGAAATGGCCATGTGTTTGTACTGACTTTAAGAAAATTTTTTGTTGATTTATAAGCAACAGTAAGCAATTGAACAACAACATAAAGGAATTCATCAGAAGACACACAACCTAAAGCCAAATAAGGGTTATATGTTGTTCATTTCTGAATCACAGTCAGCATTACTGTGGAGCTGAACTATTGTTTACATCAGGTCAGAATGGAGAGAGCTGCCTTCCACTGCGCCCTGAAAGAACCAAATACTGATAGGATATTCTGGTGGAATCCAGTTATACAAAAGCAGATTACTAGTTTCCCACTAATTTTGTGAGATGAAGGTATGTAGTTATTACATGTGATTTAAATTAAAATGTAAGTTTGATTGCAGTACAGCAAAGATAATTGTTTTGCTCCACCTCTGAACTATGAATAAAAAACATGGCCTGACATATTCTAATCACTTTTCAGCTGTCATGAATTGTTTGGCTAACCACAAAAATATTGCTAATAATTTACCATCATTCCCTTATTGCACCTAAAAGTATCCAAATACAATACATTGTAAAATCTTTCAAATATCTTCTTTGCCAAAACAAAATGTACCCTGTTATGGCTCAGTGTGGCGTAAGATGTGGACATTACCCTGGTAAGGAGCAGAGATAATGCCACTTGGCTGAGCTGTGCTTGGCACAGCTCTGCTGAGCATGCTTACAGCCTGGGCAAACAGGAGGGAAAAATGTCAGCTTAAACTTCAGCAGGTATTTTAGGTCAGAAGATGCTAAAATTTCTTATCCCTTGAAGGACATGGGCTGATAAAGCTGGCAATTGCTATGAGATACTCATCTAGTAAACCTTGGCATTATGTTTATCATGTAGAAGCTGAAAAGTGAATTGCAGGCCATGAGAACAATTTCTTAACTGCTTTAATACTGGCCCCAGTTTCAACATCTATCCTGCCACCAGTATTTTAGTGAGGAGAGAAGCAGAGCAAAACCTGGTTCTGTGTCACCCATCCCATCCCCTAGACAGCACTGATGTATTAAACTCTTGATTTTGCTGCCCTCTTCCTCCCCTTTGCTACTGGGTCTTCCTCACATCATGTCAACACTTTGAGAACTGGCAGGGCATGAGCCTCACTGGTGGGTCTGGCTTGTGCACGTACAAATGCTACAGATGTGTTTGAGTTTTTTTTTACTAGCAAGATGTTTGAGAGGAGTGCCCACCACTGGGTTACAGAAAAAAAGCAAGTGTGTTCATTTGGGTCATGGATGCAATTTACATTCTTGATACTTCAATATATTCTGCTGCCCATCACAAGGATCCTTTTGGAGCCAAAATATTTCCTCTCATCTCTCTGTTGCTTGATTTTCAGTAAATATTGGAGATCTTTGCTTCCTGCATACCTGCCTGAAGAACTAGATAGGGAGCAGTGATGCAAGCAGCAGATGTCCAAGCACCTGCAGCAAGGTCTTGACTCTCAGCCTGGCACTACAAGAATAAATTTTTTATAAATATGATGATGGTTTTGAATGTGTTCTTAGAGGACACCACCCAGTGCTGTCTTCTCTTCCTGGGCTGGAAAAGTGTCTTTGGGCTCCTCTGGCTGCTGTGCAGAGGTGAGATGATGAGCACTGGGCTCAACCTCAGAGTGACAAACAGATAAGGAGCTGTAGCATCTTTGAGTGACCTTCACTAGATGCAAGCCTGAAGGGTTTTCAACATGGTTAAGCAAGGAATATGGCCAACCTGGTGTTCTAATGGAGAAGAAGAAGTGAACTAGTTCTGTAACCCACTACTGCAGTATGTGTTTGACATTAGAACAGAATGAAAGGCATCAGTTTAATGCACCTGTGGATCCAGGCAGTAATTTTCAGGATTGCAGCAAACCACTCTGAAGATGGTTCTGATAGAGTGTCAAACAGAATTTGGCCCAGTGACTGTAACCAGAGTCAGAATGTTTATTACCAGTTAATTTGTACACATGCCTGTGGCTCTTATTCTTGGAAACAACCTCCCTGAGTGACTGTGAAATGCTGCTATTTCTGCTACAAAAAGTACATTTTTTCTGTGGTAGACCAATGCATCTTGGAAGTGGCTCATCTGATGTAGCTGCTTGTTAAATGTTCATTATTTATGTGTACGAACTTCTGGAATAATGCGATAGACAGTGTAGTCATATGGCACCTACATCCACTTTATTGTAGCTGTAGGACAGGGGAACAAATTCAGTCTGGGTTCAAGCAAATTCTGCTTCTTCAAGGAAGTGTCCTTGTCATATACAGGTCTTGCTCTTATCCCACAGAATGAAGATGGGGAACTGAATTTGTGATACTATTTTAAACCATCAGGAAGAAGCAAATAACTGGTCTGCAATTTCCGGACACATTCTACTGGGAGCTTTTTAAGGCTATTTGAGCATTTTGAACTACATTGTTTCCCCCTGAGCCGAAAAATTCTTCCCTGCCATTCTGCACCTTCTATTGATCATGGTTCAAAGATCAAAGTAAAGTATGTTTTCTGAGAAGCAAAGGTTAAAGTAACTCACAAAGTTACTTGACTAGTGGGAGTTCAGGGGCAAGCATTTGGGCAGCAAATGGAGTCTAGAGTCCTTGTGTCCTACTGTCTACTCATCCCCTGGCATCTGTTCTGAAAACGTGTTTGCTTTTGCAAGAACTTCATCATGCATTAAAGAACCAGCACTGGAGCTCAAAAACATTGAAAAAATTACTGGCCTAGTGTGAATTCCACAGAGCTCTTTATAAGTATGGCATTTTTCCTGCACTCACAAACAGAGCACTTATCCCTCTTCCCTGCTTGTTAGTGGAGGGAGGATTTTGTCCCTTGGGTTTAATTAAGCACCTAAAGTCATGGCTTTATTTATTGATAAGCCTTTCCAGGGTGCCCACCTCTGTAATATCTGAGGCCACTCAAGCTGTGACCCTGCTGCATTCCTTGGGAGGCGGGGAAAGGTCTCAGGGGTTTATCGCTGCTGCCTGGGAGCTCACCCATCGCTAACTGTAATAGTGCTAAGTGTGCAACCTGCTGGTACCAGAGTCACCACTGGTGGTGGAGTTGGAGTGATTATAACAGTATTTGACTTGCTGTGATATGAGACACTGTGCTTAGAAACCAGTCAGAAGGAAGAAGTTGGATGGAAGAGACAATAAGGCAGAAGCTGTTAATCCCTTTGGCATGTTTCTGGTAAATGGTATAGAAGTCTGTGCATATATCTGAATGTACTTGAGGGAGAAAATCACAGAATCACAAATTCACAGACTCATAGATTTCACAGAATGCATCAGGTTGGAACAGACCACAGTGGGTCATCTGATCCAACCTCCCTGTTCTATCAGGGTCATCCCAGAGCACATGGCAAAGGATTGTGTCCAGATTGTTCTTGAATATTTCCAGTGAGGGAGACTTGACAGACTCTCTGGGAAATCTGTTCCAGTGCTTGGTCACTTACACAGTAAAGAAGTTCTTCCTCATGTTCAGGTGGAACTTTCTGTGCATCAGTTTCTGCCCATTGCCTCTTGTACTATTGCTTGGCACCACTGTGAAGAGCCTGGTCCATCCTCTTGACACCGTCCCTTTAGAGACTGATAGACATTTATGAGGTCCCCTCTCAGTCATCTCTGAACAGGCCCAACTCCCTCAGCCTTTCCTCATAATAGTGATGCTGCAGTCCCCTCATTATCTTTGTAGCCCTCCTCTGGACCCACTCCAGCTGCTCCATGTCTCTCTTGTGCTGTGGAGCCCAGAACTGGACACAGCACTCCAGATGGTGCCTCACTTGGGCTGAGCAGAGGGGCAGGGTCACCTCCCTTGACCTGGTTCCAATGATCTTCCAAATGTACTACCTTGATGAATCAATACCTTTGGCATTCTTTGTTGTCCTCCAGGACCCCCAGGTCCTTCTCTGCAGAGCTGTTTCCAGAAGGTCAGCCCCTGTCCTGTCCTGGTGCAGGTTGTTCTTCCCCAGGTGCAGGACCCTGCATTCACCTCTGTTGTTTCAGATTTTTCTTCTCTGCCCATCTCTCCAGCCTGCTGAGGTCATTCTGAGGGGCTGCTCAGCCCTCTGGGCTATCGGCCACTCCTCCCAGCTTTGTGTTGTTGGGGAATTTGCTGAGGAGGCCTCTGCCCCTTCACCCAAGTTATTGGAAAATCTAAACAATACTGGGACCAGTACTGAACCTTGGGGGACACCACGAGTGACAGGCCTCTAATTGGACCCTGTGACACTGATTACAGGGATCTGCTGTTCATCCAGTTCTAAACCACCTCTCTGTCTACTCACACAGTCCACACTTCCTGAGTTTGCCTGTGAGGATGTTGTGAGAGTGTCAAAAGCCTTGCTGAAGTCAAGGTAGACAATACCCACTGCTCTCCCCTCGTCCCTCCAGGCAGTTGTTTCGTCATAGGAGGCAATCAGGCTGGTCAAGCATGATTTACCTTTAGTGAATCCATGCTGACTACTCCTGATCACCTTCTTGTCATCCCTGTGGATAATGATGGCCTCCAGAATGAGGTGCTCCATCACCAGCGTGAGGTGCTCCATCACCTTTCCAGGACTGAGGTGAAGGCTGACTGACCTCTAGTTCCCTGTGTCTTGCTCCTTGCCCTTCTGGAAGACTGGGGCAACATTTGCTTCCTCCCAGTCCTCAAGCACCTCTCCTGATGTGCATGACCTTCCAACATCCCTTTACCCTGCTCTCCTGGGTCAGAGATCCCTGAGGGCTGGTCTTGTAAGTGAAGACTGATGGCGTGAAGGCGTTTGGTAACTCTGCCTTCCCTGCATCCTCTGTTACCAGTGTCCCTGCTCCATTTAATCATGGTCCCACATTGTCCTTTGTTTTTCTTTTGTTATTGGTGTATTTGAAGAAGGCCTTCTTGGTGTCCTTGACACCTTTGACCAGATTTGATTCCAGATGGGCCTTGGCCTTCTGGTGCCATTTTTGTTTTGCGAGACCACTATCAGCATTTTAAAAAAATCTAATTAAAATAAGATCCTAGACGAAAACTTATCCAAACCTGCATATTTTCTGTGTTTTCCCATTTCTGACAACAGAAAAAAATTTGCAGGTTAAAATAAATCCCAGAAGAGGAAAAATTATTTATAGCTCTGACATTTTTTTCTTTCTAAAGAGCTGTATGGTAAGCATATATTTAGAAATTAATTGAAAAATAATAAGAACAAAGAATTATGAGAACTTTTCACCTCTGTGAGCACCTTTTTCTTTTCCCTTAGCAGTCCTGAATATGGAACAGGGAAACAGGTGTCATAAATCCACAAAATAATTATTCCCCATTTGCTATATTACATTTTATTTATATTCCCTGGCTGTTATTTTATGTTAAATCTGCAGGTTCTCTTGTTAGATTGTAGTTTTCACCCCAGCAAATGAGGACATAGCACATAACCACTGTTGCAGTGATTTCTTTTCCAAAGCTTAATTACTCTCTGGTTATGTTCATAAGAGTATTAAATATTTCTGATAGTTTTTGGTAACTGTGAATTGTTGTGACAGACTTCTTTTTTGATTGGAAATAACTGGTCTGTCAGGAACAAAATATTCAGATGTTTTGCCATTAAAGGTTGAATTTATTTTTGTGTAAAATATAATAAGGTTTTGGCTTTTAAGGTACGGGTAACTTGTCCCTCTCTGTTATGTCCTTGAAGAAAAAGAACTTCAGACTTCCATGATGTTTGCCTAAGACTGAAGAATTTGAAATAAATGAAATTTTGATCTATAACAGAACCTGTTGCCTTCAGTAGTGAAGACACAGTGTCCTGTGTACCTGCTGGACATAAAAGGGGAGATCTTAACTGCCATAAGGAACATGTAGTCAAGAGGTGATGGAAGAGATCAGAGAGAGTAAAAGCAGCTGGAGCAGATGTACAAATCTGTAGGCAGCCTCCTCAAATGTGTCTCAAGGGATAGTTCAGCAGAATAGAGCAGAGCTTTGCAGAGAAGCTCAGAGAAATCCAACCATGGATTTCTCTTTTCTCTCCTACATTTTAGATATCAGTTTTGCATTTCCTTGATTACATTTTGTACCATCAGACCTGGTACTGCTTCCTTCCAACAAGCACCCTCAGCCAGGGTGAGAGGCTGCAGACTGTGATGGCACACTGGCTGTCCAGCCATGCTGAGCAGTGGAAAGTTGAGCAGAGTTATTCCAAGTTATTGCTCATCAACACAAATATTTGCAGTCATCTTAAATGTGGGCCTGAAAATAATATTGCTGTGTTAGCCTGCCTCTAAGCCTCTGCTAAAGAGGATTACCTCTGGTCATGCTATACTGCTTCCATCTCTGGACTAACATTTTCCCATTTGCTTGAGGTCCCTGAGCCCTGCTTTACTGAAGTTGGAGTAAAATTCCCTTCCATTTAAAGAGCACCACTTTGCAGAACAGCAGTGCAGTGGAATACAATTGTACTCCAGGACAGCTAGCAGTAGAGAATGAACAATCTGAGTTTAGGATTGTTGGGAGGAACTGCTGTTCTTTGTCCCATCATGAGCACAATCAGCATCTGTAAGATCTTTTCTCCAGTAAACCCTGGCTTACAGTCTCAAAATTCTTTCTTCTTAGTCAAAATTGCTTTGTTTCTATTTTTTTTTGCAATTATCTTCATATATAAATTGAAGCAGATGAATAAAATTCATCCTCTGTTGATTCCAAAGACTTTTGTTGAGCAGTAATATGAGACAGGCCTCTCTTTAGAAAGCTGATATGGTTAAAATTTCAGGAGCTAAATGATGGCTCAAGATTTGCACTGTGTAATAGGAGAGCTGGAGAGAAAGCACAAGTTACACTCCCAGTGGAAGCAGGGTATTTAGCATAGCATGGAGGTGTATTCCACCAGGTGATTCCAAAGCATCTACCCTGCCTTGGACTGCTGCCCCAGCTCTTATTATGTCCAAATGAGAGGCAGACTGGACCATTTCTCCACCAGAGGTGACTGAGACCTGCCCAGCACACATGCAGGGTTGACCAGGTTAGCAGGATGAGGAGCAGCACCAGGCTGGGTTGGAGACACACTGATTCACTGTTTCTAGCAGGTAATTTTGGTCAGTGCATCTCCTCAGGCCTTTGTTAGAAGTGAAAACAGCTTTGCCCATGGGCACATTCTCTAAGGAGAGCAGCTGTTTTCATAGAAACAATTAAAATCTGTACCAAGGAGACATTTTATCAGAGTTCTGGCCAGAACCACTGTCCCACCTCCATGCATCTACTTGCAGGTGTTTCAAGAGGGAGAGCTGAGAGAAGGAAAAAAGCAAGGCTTAGCCAAAAGTAAGCATGACTAACAAATTACTCATAATTGAGGTTTGTTAATTGCATAGAACCCAATTAAATCTTTCCACATCTGAAATGGAATAACTTATGCTCACAGCAGTGCTGTTTAGCTATGAGATATTTCTGGTGACACTTTGTTGATTTGCCGTTAGATAACTCCTTGGCTTGAGGCCAGTGGGACTGAGCTAAGAGACTTTTTGAACATGTGTTTGCAGCATATTTTTACAAAGGGTTGCCAGAGTTTGGCCCATGATGACTAGTGAGTGGATTTATTACATTATTATTTTAGATTGTTGTATTATTATTATGCATGACTGACATCGTGAAATTCTTATGTTGCAGAACTATGTGGAGTTCACATAAACCAGTAAGCCAGAGAGGCATTTTTCATAAAATTCCAACCTGAAGTGCAAATTTTATGTAACTGAAAAGTAATAATTTTATGTAACATCTGCTAGAATGAGAATGCCTCCCCAAATTTGATGCCTCAAAGTGGACTTAGAAAAAACCTTTCCTGTGCTTCTAAAAAAAGGCAGATGACCAAAACACCACCATTTCCACATGTATTTGCCTCTTCCCTTCTTAGTTCCAGCTGGGGCCACAAGTGGAAATACCAAAATACCACAGAAATGTAGTTCTTGTGGTACTTCCAGCCTCAGCAGAAGCAGGAAGTATTAGAAATCTTCCAATAAATAATGTTTTCATGAGATTTCATTGCAAGCTCAAAAAATTTGAATAATAAACCCAGCTCTGCTTGCCCACCTTGCCCTCAGGAGATTTACCTTTATATTCAAGGACTGTTCTGTCTGAGGTATGGTTGATGTTCCTCTAAGCCATAATATATGTTCAGTTTCACACTAAATTCAGCAATAAATTGGATTAAGTCTTGTTATGAAAGATTTAACTTTGGCCTTCCATTTCTGATAGCTGCAGGACAGTTGCTTTTTGTTTGTTTGTTTTCCAGGACAAAGGCGACTACAACGCTGAGCAGTTTGAATGCCCGTGGCAGAAGAGCTGCAGCCAGCAATTTGGGTGCACACCTGTGTGTGGACAGGTAAGAAACAGTGTCATAAGAGGGAGAAGAAATAAGGGCACGCAGCCTGACCTGCACCTGAACTGGCAATGGCAGAAGAGAGAGGACTTCCAGGATGAGCAGATGAATAAAAGAAAACCCATAATGAAAGCTGTCTCTCTGGTGCACCCTGACCATCCTCTGGTAAACAGCCAATTCCCTGATGTACAGAACTCACTAAGCCCAGCACCAGCTTATCTACTTACATGGCTCAACCTGGGTTTTGTGGCTGGCTGAGCATATGAGGAGGCTCACCAGATCAGCTTGGGTCAGTCTATATGGTGGTGGCCCTATCAGGTACATTTTTCTGTCCTTTCACAGCAGAGCATTGCTGAAACCTCTGTGAGAAATCAGGTCAGTGTGATCGCACTGAAGAGACTTTCATTGTTGCTGGTTGAAATTTCACCACAGACAGATCATTAGAGTTTCATGACCTTGTGATTTCTTTTGTGAGTGGTGGTTGTGCAACAGATCCCCTGGTAAGATAAGACAACATGAGGGTTTACACAAAGTAGGAAAGTATACAAGAGATATGGTTTGCCACTCTCCTCCTTTAAAGAGATAACAACTACATTTCAGGCTCAGAAAGAAAAAAAAAAAAGGGCAAAAGACCATCAAGATTTTTATTCTCTTTTGAGATTGAGTGTGATGCCAGGTTTACAGTTTTCAACTTTTAAAGCTTCTCTCTGTGCTAGGAAGAAAACTGGTTGAAAGCAGCAATTATTGGCGAACATTTCTTTGCTCCCCAGCGGCTGGGTCTGAGTGCATGGTAAATGGATATATTCATGGTGACCACTTTTGTGCAACAGCTTTCTTCCATGTTCCCTTCATGCTGCTGTTGAACAAGTCTGAGATGGCTGTGAGAGCTACCTTTGCATAGCTAACTTCCCAGGTAACTGGTAAAAAAGGAAAAAAAAGGAAAGCAGAGCTCACTTCCCAGTATTTTGATTAGGAATTTTGAGTAAACATTTCAGTGTCTGTGTTGGAGGCTGTGGCTGGACATGCCCCTTTCACCACTTCATATGTGATATTGCTGGACAGATGTCATCTCTAGTCTCTGCTCTTTTAGCATTTCCCAGCCCTCTAGAGCCTGCAGACCCAGTCTGTTATTATGTTCCATGCAGAGTGCCATAGAGGGAAACATGCTCAAGCAGAAGCATTACTTTTATTCTTGTGCTTTTTTCCCTCTCATTTAAAATGTGAACATATCTGCTTACTTTTTTTGTATGGAAACCACTCCTATTTCCCAAGTTAGAAGTCTGAAGAGACACAGACTTTTGAATGATTTTCTTGGTGTGAGGGCAAAAACTAGCAATAACTTATTATAAGGTGTATGACCAATTCTTGCTAGTACACAGATTGCAAACTGTTTTGGCTGCTTGCAGTCACAAATGCTTTGTCCACTTCTTCTTTTTTTTACCTCTAGTGTAAGATTTTCTGAGCATTTATATTCATTTAAAAATTAAACACAAAGCTCTTTTGCTGACCATGTGAAATTCTTCAAGAGCAGACACATGCATACATGCACATGTGTGCACACACACTCACATATATATATAGCTTAGAAAAGAAATATTTTCTTTAATAGCATGGCTTGTATGGACAATAAAACGCCCACTAAATATAGTTAATAAGTTCCCGTAATACATCTTAGGTTTCAGAAATTTAGAACCTGGCTATAAAAAGTGACTTTTGATACACTGAGAGTATAATTTTTCCTTAAAAAAGAAGAATATGTTTTGAACTGGCCACAGATTTTCCCTCCAACAGGAAACCTTTCCATAAATGTTGGGTACAATGAGGTGTTTATTAGTTTTAATTCATTACTCTGGTAAATAGCTCCCTCTCTTTCTTTTGAGCACACAGATGTGTTCTGGGATGCATTGCACATTCCTCTTCCTAAAAATTTCATCAGAAAACAACAGACTTGGCAATAAAATAGGGGAAAGAGAATGTTTGTTTGGAAATGATCTAGGGCTAGCCTCCTGTTCTAAAATCTTGTGATGGGAAGAATGTTGAGCCCTTTGTGAAATATGTCCTTCAGAAATAGACTGAAGGGATATTTAAATGCTTCAGAGCTGAACTGGATGGCTGGGGTAGGGAGAGCCTGGCAGTTGTGCAGTGATGGTGAGAGCTGCAGCCAGCTGGGGAGCAGGCACCAAGCGCCATGCCCAGAGCAGGGGTGTGGGGCCTGATGCACAGCTAAAATCTAAATCATCCAGCATGAAGAGATGAGCCAGCAGTGGCAGACAGTGGTTACTATCCAGCAAGGCCTGGGTGGCCTGTGGTTCAATAGCTCCCTAGCCAGCAGTGTGTCCATAAAATCATCTGAAAAGCAATCAGGGGCTGCTTGTCATTGTTGGAATTACTTAATAGCCACCTTGGAGCTGCCTTGGGGCAAGGCAATGAACTGCACTCATAGCTGCACATGGAATCCTTTCCCAGGTCTGGTCACAGGCACAGGAAGGTTGTACTGCTCCCACAGCTTTGTACCTCTTTTTTAAATAGACAGAAGAAGGTTGACTGTAAATTTGGCTTCTTTCTTTCTTCATGAGCTGACTGATTAGCTCTGAGATTTCTGGGGAGCAAAATGATGATTTCAAAGCACCATGGGGGAGTTCCTAGCCTCTGTATGCATCTGGGCTTTTTCAAGGTGTTCTGCAGAATTAATTGGTCTGGACCTATCTTGCAGTCTTCTTACTTGCATGGGCAAGTTGAGAAAAGTTTTACTGGAATCACTGATCTGCTTTCAAGGAGGTTACTCTGGGTTAAGGGGAATGCAGAAGTTCAGTACTGCTCCCAGGCTGGCAGCCTACTCTTTTGAAAAATGTTTGCTTAAGGCTGTTCAGCTCAGGATGTCTGCCTGTTCCCCTTTAGAGACACTTGGGCAAATATTCTAAAAAGTGTGTGAGAAATTTATGTTGTGCCCCTTTAAAGATACTCATGGCAGTTTATGCTCTTGGATCTTGAACTCTCATCTGATGCCACATGAGTCAGTATGCAGGAATATGATCACAAAACCATGGAGAAAAATTTTGGAATTGTTCAAGTTCCTGTGATAAATATGAGTTTAAAAAGAAGCTCACTATTCGTATCTAAGACGTGAAAGACAGCTGAATCATTTATTTCTTAAGAGTTGATGTCTCTAAAAATGTGGGGTAGATTGTGAAAAACCTCTTGGTGTTACCAGTGATGATGGGAGAGCAGGAAAATTTCAGACGGTAAGTTTAGGAAATGAGTTCTGATCACATGGATCTCAGCAGAAAGCTAAGCAGGCTAATTGTCTGAGCCAGAGTAATTTAGGGGGTTATACTGGTGGAGATAAAAAGTCAGGAGAGAGAGAATTGTCAGGGAAAAGGCACATGTTTACAAGTAGATGAGGTTACTACAAGAGAAGGTGTAGGAGATGACCTTTGTTAGCACTCCTGAGTGAGTGGTGAGGAGCTGGGTTTGCCAAGGCAGACATGGATGGATTGGCCTGTTGGGTGGGGGAAGAACTACAAGAAGACTTAGTCATGAAACCTCTGGGTGAAGGACAGGACATGGTGAACTGGATCATGGAGGATAAGAGCATAACAGTCTTGACAAGAGGAAATAAAGAACAATTACCAACTCCACAGGTCAAGTTGGTCTGTTTGAACCCACAGTGGTGTCAGAGCTCCTGCTGCTTTGAGAAACATGTTCCCTTGAAAGAAGATTGAAACACATGAACACATTTTTGTGCTTTCCCAACAACATCAACATGAACATAATGCAGAGAATTTGGTCCATGTCTACAGTGATGCCTCTAGAAATTGTCTCCTGCCAATTAGGTCCACACATAATTCCACCTACTTGTTGCTGTAAGTGGCATGGTAGAAGTGCTGAGACAGGTGGAGATGGGCTCTGTGCAATGAGAGGTAAGATTTGGTACGTTTCCTGTTCCACAAGCAAATGTCTCAATTGTGTGCTATAGTTCTTGTGGTCTGCCTGCTGCTCTTGAGTATATTACAAGGGCTTTCAGTGCAAAAAAGAACAAATATGTTCTGACTTGTAACTGCATAAGAAGGCCTCATAGAGTCTTCCAGCCAGTATTTTGATGGCGTACTTAGAAAGTCTTTCAGATATGACCTTTCAACTACTGATGCCATCCTGTAACTTTGACAAAAGTGATTGTGTCAACTGCATCACATGGCTGAAGTTAGACTGATTTTCAGCCATGTGATGCTATTTTATCACCCTCAGGACAAAGGTTAAATCCTTCCTTTCTTTTCTCCGTTAGGCACCACTTTCTTTGGTCCTCTTACTTTGATAACTGCTGAAATTCCTGAGGACCACAGTTAAGACTTTTTATAATCCACTGTGCACTTCTCTGATGAAGAACCCTGCTGGTGTGCTTCATGTAACAGGAATACCTTCACACAATGAAGCAATCATTCTTCCCTGTCAGGGTCTGAATGTCTTGATTCTCATCCTGTAGCAGGTTTGGCAGGCAACAAATCCTCCAGTTTGCACAGGGCAGTGGCCAGCACAATCTTTCTGCATTTTAAAACATTCTTTAATGCTAGTCTCTCTGCATTCAAATGGTAACTTGAGCTGACTTTGGATTTTGTAGAATATTTGAATTGCAGCCTATTGAAACTCTACCACACTGAGTTTATGAATATATTTATTGCAGTATAAATGTGTTATTTTTCCCTTTATTTATTATTGCATGAGCATGTTTTTATTACCTGTTCTGTGACTTATTTGGAGGCTGGCGTTTCCTTTTTCTTTAGATGGGGGCACATGCATTATTGAAAGCTTGTAAAAGTGGGTAGCATTGAGATAACGGCTCATAGTTTTTAAACCAATCCAATCAAGCCTGTAGACCGAATGGACAAAAGAAAATAAATGTTGTACCATACTGCATATTATATTATGGTGTTATTAAGTAAATTGACACATATTGGATGCACAGCTGGACTAAAGTGAATTTACTGAAGGTGAGGATATTTCCTGTGTGTTTTTTCACTTTAGATTTCAAGACTGCATGTGCAAAAATTCAGTCTCTCTCTTAGTGAAAACCAATGTAAAATTTAGCACACTTTGTAACAGAAAAGGTATGAAGTAGGTCAGGTTTAAAATCTGAGTTTTAAATATTGCTTTTTCTGCCAGTTCTGAAAAACAAGCAAGAAAAAACAGGAGCAAAACCCAACACTAACAGCAGCTCTCCGAAACTTGGACAGATACTATGTAAAAATCTAATGCTACAAAAAGGAATTATGGCAACCCGAGCTGCTATTTGCAGCATGCATTAGCCATGCTGGGTGCCCACCTGGGCATGAGGGGGGTGATGCTGGCTGAGCAGTGGTGTGTCCCCAGAGCTGGTGGTGGTGCTGTGCTGCTCTCCTGACACTGGTGGAGACTGACTTGAGGGGACTTGTTGAGACTAGCAGAGTACAGGGTGGTCTCTGGGCACCAGGCTGGGGCTTTACAAGAGGAAAGGCAGCTGTGCTTCTCCCTGTGTCACCTGTCCCCTTGTTTCCCAGTGGCACCCAGCCCACAGCCACTTGCAATGGGGATGATCCTTCCTGGCCTTGTGCCCAAGCACTGGATAATGGGGTTAGAGTGATAGTGAGGCAAGGGTTGCGGCAGAGAGGGGAATGTGGGTGAGGGTGGACAATGAGAATTGGCATCAGAGGGGGCCTTGGAGGCTGGATGTGTCTCAGGATGTGGCTTAATGGCTTCTCTCAATTCAGCTGCATGACTCGTGCTAGAGTCAGGTGTATAATATCTCAGGCATGTGATTCACATGAGTGTAAAGGCCACTGGATACAATTACACATTTATTTTTACCTACTACTAAGGGAATTTCCATTCACTGTGAGCTGGTTGCCCTTGCTCTGTACTGTTTCACTAGTATTTTTCCTGACAACTCATGTCTAAGAAACACAAGACAGAGAGAGACTTAATGTTATGTGAAAGGATTTTCCTAGGGTAACTGTATTTAGTCTTTGCTCAAACTGAAGGAATAACTTTGATCTGTCAACTGTGAAAAGTAAACTGGGTGCGACCTTCCGTCATCGGCTAATCGTCTCACTTAATGACATCTGTTAACTTTGTTCTGATATTAGATCATGGTCTTTCTTTGTACTGTCAAGATTTTTCATTCAAGGTCTAATTATTTCACTTTATGTGTATACAGATATCTTGGGAGTCAGTTGCACCTAGTACGAGGATCATTTTTTCTATTTTGAATATCACAAACTGATCACAGTGGTCAGATCGACGTGGCCTTTTAATGGATAAAATTAAAGCTTAACGCCCAGCAATATTTCCATCCATCTCTTCCCCTCAGTTTCTTATAGTTGAAATTTCTGTATTTACTTTTATTCTTAAGAGAGGGGAGGAAAAGGAAAATTCAATACTTCAATATTTGATTGATTTGGCTTGTTGCAGACATCAGAACTGCCCCACAGGAAAGAAGAAAATACTCGTTTTCAGCGTTTTCAGTCTGTCCCTTTCCCTTTCAAAGTTTTTTTTTTTGGTTTTGTTTTTTTTTTTTTTTTTTTTTTTTACCTTTTAATAGTGACAAAGGCATGGGTAGATGGCTTTTTGGGGGATTATTGGCCATTTGGGGTTAATGCCCTAAGGCTGTCTGTCCCTCAGCTCTTTCCAAACAGTGATTAATCTCCAGGGGAATGTGTGTGCCCTGATTGCTACTCCTGATAATGCTCATCCTTATAGTGTAGATCAAAACATGTAGACTTATTGTAGTAATGGCCATGTTCTCACCTCCCAGGCTTTGTTCAATTCAGTCACAGCTTAAGCCCCTGGTATCTGCTCACATTCAGTTCAACAGGCGTTTTTTCCCTTTGGTCCAATCCTGCAATGTGTCCAGTGTTGCTCATCAGTGTTTGTGAACACTGTCTTCTCCTCTAGTAACTCTAGGAAAATTTCCCCTTAGAATGTTGGGGCACTCAGTTCCCTTTCCCTCTACCGTGCAATAGCACTGGAGGGTGTGGGACCACTGAAAACTGCAAAGGCAAGGAGTGGAAACTGCCTTTTGGGGTGAGGGGACAGTGGTAGGTGGCCAGATTGATGGCAGGAGAAGTGTTGCACAGCCATGAGCTCTTGCTCCTGTTTGCTTTTTCTGTCCCCAGCCAACTCTTAATTTGTTATTATGCTGAACTCTATTCTTTGCCAGGTTCAGAGGAAAGCAAAATGGTCAGTTAAGTGAATTGCACCATCTGCAGAAGACCAGTGACTGTCAGTAAGTCAGCCCATAGTGACCAGGTGAGCAGGTCTAACACTTTCCAGATGCTTTCCCAGGGAGAGCAAAGGATTACAAGTTGCAGAATACCACATCAGCTCTTAAAGATAAGCAAGGTGCTTCTCTGTATTAGGGGATTGTTTTCATGGTTATGTTTCTTAGTACCTTGTCTGGTCTACTTTTCCATTTCTGAAGCAGTTTATTCTACATCACCTCTTTGGGAGATAATTCCATAGTCCAGCAGTCTTCACTGGGATCCAGCCTCATTTCAATTAGCATTTCATGCATTTGGAGTAGGAGTGCCTAGTTCAATATCTGATTAGAAGTTATACTTACTGGTAAGGAAAAATGCATGGAAGATATCAAGATTGCTACATGTAAAGGCTTTAAATTCTGAGAATCTGAATTAAATGTTTCAGTACATTCCTGACTCTTTAAAAACATATTACATGCTGAGAAGTAATAGAAGAAAAAATAGAACCTCAATGGCGATATTTTCTTCTTCTGTCCCATGTTTGAGTCAGTGTAATATTTTTATGTGGTATCTAATTTCTCTGTGAGCAGCTCCCTGAGCTGTCCTCTGGGTTTTCAGCATGCATTCTTTCCCCTTTAGGAAGAGGATTGTGTCTTATAAGCTCTTTTAAGTAAACGTTGCCACTGTTAGATCTTTATGGTCCGTTAAAGTGTGTGAGTGGGTGCAAGTATTTGATTTTAATTTCATAGAATAGAAGGTTTTCTTTTAGTTTATAGCTATTGAAAATGCTATCTTTTTAGTTAAGTTTTGGTTTTGATAGGACTTTTAAATATAACAGTTACCAAAAAAGGTATATTGGGTTCCATTTTCACAACAGTTTATTATACTTACTTACAACTTCTCACAACTTCCCAAGTGGCTGTTTTTCTTATTCACTCTTCCAATGATTGTGATGGGCTATCACAGAATTAGCAAAGCCTATAATCACTGATCCCTTCTGCTTATATTCCCAAATCTAGTTTAAAAAGCATGGAGGCTATTCCTATAATTCTTAATGAACTCCAGACACTCTTGATGACAATAAAAGAAAATGCAAAGCCATTAGCAACTTGCCTGAACAGTGGAGTAATAGCCAGTCAGAGCTATTGGGAGCTGTGGGGCTATTTGGAAACAAATTATCATTTCACCAGCAGCAGAGTAAAACAAGCTGCACAGACTTACTCTACTTTTTCCCCCTTAAAGTCTTTCTCCTCTTTTTTCTCTCCCTGTTTCATGATGACCATATTTGCCAAAAAAAGCCTAGAAATCAAGCATGTGGAGATTTCATTCACACACATGAGTGGGAGACTTTTGTTGTAGCATTAGTAGCTAAGTCTTCTCTCTTATCCCATTTCTAAGTGCACCTTTGCTTGTTCAATTTATAGAAACATTCACTATTCTTAGAGAAAAAACATCCAGCATTAAGTAAGCATTCTTAATTAGCATGAGTACTGACTTTCCTAGGGGAATGCACCTAAAAAGGAAGTGTAACTTGCAGCCTTGTTTTATTTTTATGCATTTTACCTGTGTAATATGTGTTTATTTTAGCTATCTCATGTACTGTGTAATAATCTATGAGTTGGTTCATTGTTCTGTATTTGCCAACTGAACATTCAAGTTCTGTTTTGTTCTATTCTCTTCTTTATTTTAAAAAACCCTCCAGAACACCATGAACTTGATCTTGCCCAACCTGAGAAGACACAAGCACTGACATTTAGGGGTCTGCCAAGAACTTCTCCCCAACAGGTCTGGTATCAAAGAGACAGACAGACTGTGTCTTTGATGCAAGCTACAGAAATTAATAAAGGGGATAAACACAACTGGAAAGATGGATTCCCCATCAGTGACTGAAGGCCACCTCGGGGCTGTCCTTTTTCTTCAGGTGTCCAGTTTAAAATCATGAGAACACCACTGAAAGTAATGTTGGTGGGAACTGCCTGGTGAATATAGGACTGTTGCACCTCTAGATCAGGTCAGACATAGCACCGTCCAGATTAATTTTAGAAACCTTCAATTCCAGCACATTGCTGGGTACCTGTTGTCATGCTGCATCTGTCTCTTGCAGTGAATAAAATGTCTCTGCAGTTTTTAAAGTTCTTGTTCTAGGGAATTCTGTTGGCTTGTACACATCCAGGTCAGTGAGAGTCAAGCTGACCCTTTCTGGCAGACAGAAACAGCACACAGGCACAGGCTGTAAACATTGGAAAGCTGCCATGTCCACTCCCAGAATATTGGATATGAGGAGGCAGGAATATAAGAGTAGTTGTGCTGGACCACAGGGCAAATACCCAGCAATGACTGCCGTGAATGCTTTGGGGAGAGTATAAAAATAGAGTGACATATTGTGACGGGTTAGAAAAGGAGTTCGGATGTTTCCCTTTCTACCAGACAGGAAGAAAATCATCACCAGTATCACGAACAGAAACGCTTAAGATGTCTTGTGCACTGTATGCACGTGTGCATGTGGCAAATGAAGTCCCATTAAGAAAAGCTTCAGAAAAGAAAAAAGGCAAGGAGAGGAAAGCTATCATAGCTCTCAATATTATTATCAGAAGAAAAATCCCACAATCCAACCCTCCAGAGAACTCACTTACCTTTGCAAAACCTATACAATGAGTTATTCAGCTCTAAGAGATATCCTCTGAAAGAAGTGACTCATCCTGGATCTTTCATCTGTGTACATACAGGTGAGTAGGTACCCACAGGACACCTTACGTACCTGGTGTATTCTGAAAGTTAGTTTGTAAGAAAAGACAATGTTTGCTACCCAGGAACAGAGACTCTGCCCTGGACATCTGCAATTTAAGGGAAAAAAAACTTAAACTCTATTTTGGATACTGATGCCCAAAAACTAGGCAAGAAAACAGTACTCCGTAGTATAAGGCCTATAGAGCAGCTATTTGTCTATTTGATGCTGGGAGTGAGGGGTGTAGCTCTACCACAAACCCACTTGTCCATTCTTCACATAGCACTAGATTTTATACTTTTTTTTACTTAATGTGCACATTAAACTTTCTTAACCTTCATATTACAGTATAGTTTCTAATGATTATGTAAACCTTTGTAGCACATGCATGGTTTCTGCACGTGGTGGTTGTCAGCCTCCTGGTGGTCATTTTGGATGAAGGCTCAGAGGTCTTCCTTGGGCTTGGACTTTTCACCTCTGTTTTCTGTGCATGCTCTATAAGATTGTCTGCTCAAATAGTGGTTAGCTTTCGAAGTTAGCTTGTTCGGCTAAATTTGCTGATTTCTCGAAAGTGCTTCATTCACATACCCTGTTAGAAAGCTACTGCTTTTTGCGTAGCTACAGCTTTTGGCATAGCTCAAGCATTTCCTTGTTTCCTCAGCATCAAAACTTCCCTGATAGCAAAGTGGGTAAGACTTGATGCTGAGCAGGGGGAGTGGGACAAAGCACAGTCTTGTCTTGACAGAAAGTTCTAGAAGAGGGGACAGCCATGATGGTCCAAAACTGCTTGGTTATCCTGTGAGAAGTCATGACCATATGGAATTCAAAGATGGAAAAGAGGATAGGAACCTCATGGTGGAGAGGAAAGAACCAGATCCTTGAAGAAGCTCTCTTTGCAGTAGGATGAGGTAATAATGACCAAACCTCCCGTGAGAAGATACTATGCAGAACAGCAATCATGAGCACCTTAGGGAAACTGAGAATCTTGATCTGTTTTTGCTTCAAAACGCAGGGAAAGGTGGGCGTGAGAGCTACAACATTGGCCATGTGACAAAAGGCAAACCTGGGCCTGATGATGAATGGAGTTCTTGCTGTTAAATAACATGCTTATGACCAGGACAGGGAAAGGTTTACTTCAATTCCAAGACATACCAAACATGCAAATGATGAATTTTGGGATGATGATGCTGTCATGAAATAATTGACTTAAACTTGATTGAGTCTTCTCTTCCAAAAGCTCAGGGCATATGGGCTATTCTCTGCACTATAATTCCTATTGGATCTTTACACACCTTTGCTTTTCTGATGGGTCTTTTGCTTCTTTTTCTCTTAGTCTCCCCATGTTGCCATCTCTACTTCCTTTGAATTCTTTCTCTTTGTTGCATTTTTCTACAAACACCTTGGAAATTTTGCCTGAGCTATTTTTACTTTCTGTGGAGTTGGCCTGATTTACTGAGTTTATTCATAACACTTGCTCTTCTCCCCCATCTTACCCCCTCTCCCTTGGTGTAATACTGGTTTTTTCTGCTGTTTAGTGTTATTGATTCCTGGTGTAACCAATGTGGATTGTTTTTGACCACATCTTCTCTTCTGTTTTCTGGCTTTTGTCTGTTCTTTCTGTACAATTCAGTGAGACCATGTGCTTCAGGTAAACAGAATAGGCCAAGTTATTGTCTTGTATTTTCTGCTCCTAGTACCTGGTCTCAAGACCCTGTTATCACTAGGAGTACTTTTGATTACTGGTATCTGAACTGATGTCTTTATCTGCCTGATTTTTAAACTGAATGGTCAGGACGTTTTAAATTATTCACCAGTGTTAACCAATATCAGAGCAGAAAAACCTCAGTCAACAAACTCATGTTCGTTTAATGAGTTCACTTCATTGAAATACTCATAAATAACTCATAAAATGTCATAATTGCAAAAAGGCTGCTTCTCAAACTTTGGTTTATGATATTAAATGTCACATTACTTTCAAAAATGTCTAGGATGTTTTGCAATTCCTTCAAGTACTCAACCACCCTTCACACTGCTAGATTTGACAAGAGTGGTAAGTTTTTAGCTTTTTGACTATGTAAGTGTAGAGTCTTTACAGAGATTATCTAAGCTACAGATCAGATGAGAGATTTTAGCATTCACATTTCCCTTTGATTTCAAAGTAATCTGAAGCTGCCCAGGGCCTTGGAGGAGTGTGTTCTTGTGCTGTATTTCTGGTACATCCTGGTTGGTAGCTAATTGCTCTCACAGGGATAAGTTGGGCTGTAACTGTCCTCACCCCAGAGGCTGGCTGGGTTGAGTCAGAGTCCCAGCTCACTTGCTCTCTTTGACTTTTTCTGCAATGGATGATGGGTGTCATTTAACAATTAGCAATTAAAAAAAGATCACATGGAAATATTATTAAGAAGTAGAAAAGAGGGCTTCTAAAGAGTCAGTTCTACTATGCCATCAGGTTGCTTTTCTCTGCCAAAGACGTCCTCATTTGAATGGGGTAAAGCACAGATAGGTAAATAGTGGGCATGGTTTGAGACAGACCTGGTGCAGGCCATTGGTTTCCATCTCAGTCTCACAATGGTAACCTTGGCCTAATGCTTGACTTGAGAAAGTGCCCCATGTATTGAAGCAAGATATGAGCAAATACCTCATGACTGGTCTCGTGTGAGTTGCAAGAGGACTGATCTCCTGCCTAGAGGAGATCTAGCTGACAGGTTACAGTTTCTTTTATGCTAAGCTGGTGTTGAAAATTATCCATTATCTCCTGAAAAAGATTGGGGAGTTTTACTGTGCTCTGAGAAGGTGATGGAACCCTTGAGCAGGCGATCCTGATCCTTTCATGCCACGTGAGAACGTCCATCTGGTAAAAGACTTCACTTCTTAGGGGTATTATCAACTAGCAGAGAAATCATGGAGGTTCCTCCAGCCTCGTGCAGGCAGGACACACGATGAAGCCTGCCTGGCCCCTCAGCCCTCCTAGGCTGCCATGACTTTCCTCTGCAACTTTCATTGCCCATCCTGTGCACTGGAAGGCACCTCCAAGAGTGCCAGGCACGTACGCCCAGGTGAGACAAGGGGAGAGGATTAACACCCTGGAAAAAATGACACAAAGGAAGGTGAGGAGGCTGAGTGCTCCTCAGGGTACCATCACAACCGCTTGAAGTGGATGAATTATCTTGGCACAATTTGTGGCTCCTGGAGACTTCATACTGCCTGGAGCCTTATGCTGCTCCCACTAGGGGCTTGCATTCAAACAGTGCATAAGTGCAAAGTCTCACCCCAAGAAATCCCTCTTTCTCCTTGCAGAGAAATCCCTCTTTCTCCTTTCTTCACCCCCAATCCCACCCTGCTGTGCAGCCCACACAGATCCCTGCAAGCACAGGCTGTGCACCAAGTCCAGGCAAGAAGTGATTTGACTGAAGACACAATATTTACAGAGTCTCAGGAGGCTCATTGTAAAAATCTGGGAATTAATTAATGTATAATAAGACAGCACCGTATCTTCAAGGATTTCTTCTTCTAGTGCTTGGGCTAATATTTCTCTTCGCAGCAATCATCTCCATATATCTTCTGTAATGTGGTGGAATCAGTGCCTTGGACAATTTTTTTTGAATTCTAGTTGCCAGACAGCTATAGACCAATTAATCTAGAAGTATGCACTTTTGGGGATAATATTCTCTAGTGACTCAGCAATGTAACAGATGGCAAAATATTTCATATTTATTTCCATTCCATTTCTATATTGGAAATGAACCCAGACATTTTATTTTTTTTTGACAGTCAGACAACATCTGTTGAGAACACTGTCAGTTGAATTACAACCTCGCTGGCAGGTAGTTGGGTAGACAGCATGAATTACTTTCAGCTATTCTGTATGTGGTTAAATCTCTTTCTCTACTACATTATTTTCATTTTAACTGCTGGATTTATGGATGCGGACTAGCTTCAAGTTGTATCTCTTAGAGTTTAAGTTTAGTCATATAAAGATTTGATGCATTAAGATGCTGAGCTTTAAGTTGCGATATCAATGGATTTATTTGTACTCATTCCTAAGCCAAGACCAATTAAAGGAAGAGATATTTTGGAGGGAGCAGGCCAGGGGCTTGGAGGAGATGCACTTCACTGCCGTGGAAGGAACTCAAGTGTGGGAGTGACTTGGAGGATTTAGTCCCAGGAGTTGGTGTGATCCAGACATATCACAGTCTGAGATATCTGAGCTGAGCAAGAGGCTGCCAAGTGCTCTCTCTCCTGGTGCAAGCAGCATACTAGACTTTTGGCAGTTCCCAAACAAAATTTTTCTTGGGGAAGCAGGTGTGGAAGTTGAGGCTTTCCATGGTGAGAGGATGAGGAGCCTGAGCACTGGAGGAAGTCTGATCTGAGGGAAGGGATTTGGTATTTTTGTGCAAAGATTGAAACTCCCTGAGCAGCAGAATTAACAGTTTAATCTAGGCTTGTTGTCCTGTGTCTTGTATGCCTTATCTCAATGCAGTAAACTCTATTCCTGCCCTCCTGAGCACTATCCATACTGCCAGCCTACCTCTGCAACAGCACAGTCAATTCTGCCTCTGATCTATTGCCCCTCCACAGTACTCTAAGCTCACTTAAGTTTTTTTCTGCTATTGAGCAAGACACTGTATGATGATCAGAGACACATACATATTAATTTTCTAGAGAACATATGGCTGTGGACTGGCTATCTGCTGCCAAACAGATGAAACAACAGCTGAGTTCTTCTCCCGTTTCCATCAGACATTTCAGATTTTCAGCAAATATGTGTCAGTGTCTTCTAAGATGTCTACTGTCTGCCAAATACAATTAGGGTAAACTGATGGACAGACAGGACAGACAGGGTAAGCACACTTGTGGAAAACTAGGTTAAGAATCACAGTAAACAAGTGAGTAATGAGGGAAATATTTGCAAAACATTAGTTTAATTCCTTGAGTTCTGTGCTATCTTTTAAATAGCTTTATTCAGCTTCTTCTTTGGGATAGGAATTAGATGTTCTTCTCTGTTTATTTGGTATTTAACATATTTGTATATGTATTTAGCATACACATGAAGTCAGACTGGTTATATCCACTCCACCATATGGATATGTGTATATATTTATACACATGTGTACGAAGGTATCCAAACACAAGGGTGATCACTGCTGTTAGTTTTTAAAAACTTGAAGTTTTAAATAAATTTAAAGCATTGCTCTGTCAAACTGGATTAAAGTAGAGTGTACAAGTAGATAAAGTGGAAAGGACAGGCTTAAGTGATGGGTTTAAGCAAAGAAATACACCAGTGCCCTAGTGCCTGTCTATGGGTACCAGTCTGGATGCCTGGCAAGTGACAGACTGCATGTGACAAGTTGTTGAGCCTCAGGGGTGGCTTGGTGAGTGCCCCAATCTGTTCATGTACCATGGGACAAGCAGAAGATAGCATGGAGTACGGTGGTTTATTTTGTGGAGTGAAATTAAGGCACTTGCATTTGCCAGGAGCTGAGCAAGAGATGACTTGTAGGCCTTGTGCTCTACCTGTGAGCTCTTGCCAAAGCTTGGAGGAACTTTATGTTCTGCATTGCTCACTTGTGTAAAAATAAAAATTCAAGCAACTATTCTTTCTCTAAGTTTCTCAGTAATACTGAAGTTTGTTGCCCAGTCATTGTCCCTGCATAAAGGACCAAAGACCTCTGTATGTATTCAAGGGCTCCATCATAAAATGATTCTTGTTATTTTCCAGTGGCTCCAGTGCTTTAAATTAGCCCGTACATTTCAAGAAACCACAGAAAATACCAATTTTACTCAGAAAAATTGAACATTTGTTTGGTACCTGTCATCGTCAAAAATGGGATTTCTAGTTGCTAAACAGAAGTTTGTTGAATTCCAGGTGAAAATGGCAAATAAATACTTAAACATGCAGTAAGGCACAGCCACCAAGTAGCTGACTAAACTGTAGATTTAAAACTTCTTAAAATGTGGTAAAATATTCCCCTGGAAGCCCTCCTTTTACTTTTTTTTTTTTTTTAAATCAGCGAATGGCTTGAGTTTTATTACTGTCTTTAACTGTCTTATGCATCACATTGCAGTCTGATGGCCACAATCTGGCCTTTAATGAATCTGTTTTGAGGTTTGTTAATTAGCAAGGTGCTGTTGTGGTGGAAAGCATTTCAAAAATAAGGGGGATTTTTTGTCTTAGATGTTATTCTAATTGAGCCATGGTTACAGTACTTCTTTTTGCCATTGTTTTATTAGGTTGTGATGGTTTTAAGACAAAAGGTGGTGCTGCTTTTAACCAGGAAACACAGCACTGTTTAAATTTTGCAAAACAAGGAAGCCAAATGAAGTTCAGAACTCTTCATGGCCACTGATGACCTGCTGACATGGTCTGTGGGTGAATCACTTGCTGATCCAAAATCACCCGAGGCAAAATTTTCCTTTAAAGCTAACCCATATATCTTAGGATGGAAAATCACATCATGTCTTTAATAAATTCCCATTTTTTTGTCCAAAACCTTTGGGGTACAGTGAACTACCCCCAAGACAATAAAAGTGCAAAAAATAACTTTCATGGCGCCTTTGTCAACCCCATTATAGTGGGCATTAAGTCCCCAGACTTGGTACAGGGACTATGAGGTGTCTGCTAGATGGACTCTTCGATATACACTGTGTCTACAGGTGCATTATTGTAGTAGGAACATTACATTTTCCATCTGTAATAAAAAGATAGAAAAGAAAATAAAATAATTTAATATAAAAAGCCAGTTAAAAGGGTGTTCCACCTCCTCTGAAAACAGGGAGGGGAAAACTCTCGGTAGTCCAGAATATTTGATAGCTGGAAAGAATGGAGATGTCATTAATGAGACAACCCTACAAGGCTGAAAGAGAAAAACATGCATGAAAAAGCTGCAGAAGGTGAAATCCAAGCCCCATCAGTCATTTTGCCTGTTGAAATCAATGTCTTGTCTTTCACAGGAAATCAGCAGAGCTGTAGGACTTAGCACTACCTAGATAATGTCAACAAAAGTAGCAATGAAAAATAGTGTGGATCAAGGGGTGACACATATAGATCTTGTGGCTTGGGTTTAGGGAGCAGCTGCAGACAAGTATGTCCCTTTAATTGCCCTTCTCACATCCCTTAGATAAAAACAACACAGAGGAGTAATCTCAAGAGGAATATAGTTCTCTCTAAATGTGAAAGATATTAAGCAAACATTGTTCTGCCCATAGAGACTGTAAAAACTCTTCTCACTGTAAAGTTTGCATGCCATCTCCTGTTTCTGTATTTATGTGAGAAAAGCAAAGGCTAACAGAAGTTTAGGAGTCACATGGGAAAGAGCTTCTTTTGTTTGTGGATCTTTCAGATTATGGGAAGCCCTGTGGGCCAGGAAGAATGTGAAATATTCCCTTGGTTGGGATTGACCTTCATTATGCCTTTCCCAGACCACTTGTTGACAGTAATTTTGTCATATCAGAACATGGCTTGATTATGGTGATTTTACCAGAATGTAACCAAAATAAAAATACTGTGAGGATGATGTGTCTGTGCTCTGTCAATAGTTATCCTATCTTTTTCTTTCTTATCTTTCCTATATTTCTATGGAGAGAGATAAGTTCAGTCTGTGAGGGAGGGTACTTCACACAAATTGAGTGTGAGGCAATGCAAAGCAAAGGCTTGATGAAATCTGTAGCAAAGAACGGCAGGCATACTGATGTGGGATTTGTCAGCCATGAAGCCAAAATGTGAATGGAAACCAGTTTCACTTACATTCTTCCAAAAGCACTTAAATACAGTAAATTGTGTGTAGCATAAATTAGCAATGTTGTGATTTGAAGGAGCAAAACTGCAGTAAGAAGAGAGGCTAAGCACAGGTGAAGTGGGAGCTGATAAAGCACTGAGGAAGTTAAAGGAGTTTCCCTTGCCTTGTTGCTGTCAGCCTGGAGAGTGAGGTTATCGATGTGACGTGCCTCATCTGGACATCTGGTTTGTTTATTTGTTATTCTGTTTTATTTGTTCTTACAACAAATTAATGCATCCTGTTCAGTGGGACAGTCTGGAGTCTTGCTTGTTACTGCCTGATCAGCTCAAATTGCCACAGAGCTGCCTCGTACTCTTGTAAGGAATTACAGCAGTACAAAGCAGATGCAAAGCTCTGAATCTCCACACCTTCCTCCATGACAGTGAGGTGAAGTCAAGGTGTAAAAGAAAGATGCCCTCCATAGACTTCAGTTGACTTTGCAGTTAGGTTGGAGGAAGAAATATGATATGTGCAGCCTGACTGACTGTGTGGAAATAACCCTGACATTGCCAATGCTTGTACCTGAGCCAGCATGTCTGCATGCGAACTGTCCTTCAGAAATTGCTGAAATCTTTTATTTGTTCAGAGAAAATATATGTTTGAAGGACTGAACCAAAATGGCAACTTCAGGTGTTAGTCATGCAGTCAGTCAACTCCCCTCAAAAATGTAAGAGACAAGGCCGTGGCTCTGCCTTCTTGTGTCATCTGGAAGAGCAGGGCAGGCATGTGAACAGGCAGTAGCTGATCCAGAAGATCCTCTGAAAGCTGTCTGATGCTGTCTGTTCTCCCATGGGACTGGTAGCAGCACCGTGCTCAATGTGCCTGGCGTGGCTGGTGTGAGTCCATCAGAGCCAGGGTCTGTAGGGACCGTGCTCTCTGAGGTGCCCATTGATTCTTCTGTAACACAGGCAGGCAGAACTGAAGCGTGGGGACAAATGTCTGAGCTAACAACCTGTACAAATTGAGCTCCTTGCATTAAGCAAAGAAACTTTAAATTGCACAGAATTCACATTGCTGTCTGCTTCAACTTTCAGGCATAACAATAGAAGTGGTTTTAATACTTTACATGTTGAACAATCACCGTGTGTCCCTCAAAGTCCTTTCTGTGCCTGTGCTACTCTTTCTGGGCTATTTGGGATTAAGTCTGCTGTGTGCATGTTTAAATGTCAGTATGTGCAGATTAGAATGAGAAATACATGAAATGTGGAGGTGTTTAGAATTTCCATTTAATTTCCAACTTAAATGTTCAGGTATTGTTTAATTATAATTATTTCACCTTAATTATTGCACCTAACAAGAGAGAATCAGACTGCAGACAAATTTAAAAGTTTTTTTCAAGACTCCATTTTTCCAAGACTGTATTTGCCTTTTTTTTTCCTTTCACCATAGCTTTAGATCTGCTTCTGTTAGAATGTGGTGTAGGATTCCCTTTATGACGTTCTGGTGCATTGTTGTGAAAGGAATTATCATGTTGCAAATTCAATAACCTCCCTTCAGGATCAGTTAGCAAGAAATCATAGGTCATAAAGGAACAAAACCTTGTTAAACTTAATATCCTCAGTAACAAAGCAAGAAGGGCTTTAGGAGTTCTTAAAATTTCAGAGGTTTTGGTTTTAATCAGCTTTGACAATTTTGATCTAATTTGAAACATAAGTTTCAGGTGATTGTGCTTTCTGTAACACAGAAAGTTTGTTCATAAGGTGAAAATCCACTGTGTGCCAAGACTCAGCTTAGAGAATGTTTTTATGGCTATCTAATAAACTTTGAAAATACGGGTTTATAATGGAAATGCTGACTGACTTCTTAGTCTAACAAGACTGGTGGATGCTGCTGTAATGTACTGTGTAATTTATTAGGAGTCACCTGTTAAGCCATCTGGGACAGAAAGTTTCCCAACTTCTAAAATGTTGGTAACTGGATTAGCCTTATAAATTTCATTTTACAATGATGCCAAATGCATCTATGCCAATCCATCGTATTCTTCGGCTGTCATTTCATATTTATAAAATAAATATTAAAAAGAGCTTTTTTAATTACCCCAGTATGAGCAGTAGTGGAGGTCAGAAGGGTGATGCTGGTGCTTTGATGTGTTGTTTACAGGTGTCATATGGAGTGAGTGAGTCCTGGGGTGAAATAAAAGTTTCTGTTGTTACTCCTCAGACAGGGAGAGTGTTAGGGTTTTTTAAAAGAGACTTGGGGCTTTTAAAAATTGGCTGCACTATATTAGTCCATTGGGCTTTTCACAGACTGGAGGAGTGAAGAGAAAGAGAGATTAATGGAGAAAGAAAGATGATGAATGATGGGGGATCATTAGTGGAGGATCATTAATAGGCATCAGCAAGAAAAGCCCTGTCTGCGAGTTTATAGGAATAGCAATGTCTCTTGCAGTAGTAAACACTTAAATTTTCCTTGGAAGCCAGTGATCAGTGAGAAGCAACTTTATTTTGTAACTGGTTTGTTTTTTCCTCCAACTGTTTTTTTCTTATCTATAATAACTTTAATGTGTTCTTTACTCAGTTTCATAGTACTCTGAGTAAAAGGTGTTTGTCGGCAGGACTTTCGACTCAGCGTTTGGGATTCTTTATGTAATTTATCATGGAGAATTGTTGTTACTTTGTTAAAAGAAACATCCATTTTTGCCAATGATGTGATGAAGCTGAAGCACTGAACTTCAGGTGATCATTACAGACATTTTCCATAGGAATAGAGCAATATTAACCTTTCCCCCACATTGCAATTGTAGTACTTAACATTTTGCACTCCTGTTGAAGTGTCTATGACTGTAACTTGGCATTTTCACCCCAGCTGTCGCAAGGTGTTGCTCAATACTCTTGAACAGATGCTAACGCCCAGTGAACATCCAGCTAGCAGTAGTCTTCAGACAGCCTGACAGACAAACTCTGGCCTTGTAGGAGAGCCAGATGTTTCTGGGCAGCCTGTTGGGGACCATGGAGCCGACTCCTGTGGGAATAATGAGCATCCCAAGCCTCAGTGCTTTCCACACCATATGTAAGAGGCGTGTCGCCCAGCTTTGTCCTCCCTGAATACATGTAGGGCAGATGAAACATTTATGAAAAATAAATATGAATGAGAATTCCAGCAAAAGGAAAACCCCTTAGCCCAAAGGCAGTTCTCCACCCTCAGGAAGCAGGTGAAGAACTGACTGAAACATCCAAAGCAGATAGCAATCCTATTGCTTAATGTGCTACTGGCAACTTCTCAAGAATTATGGAGATGGGGTGCAATGAGATTATACATATATTGGCAGGGAGTCATATTCCCTGGTGCCTTCTCTTTATTTTAATTTTTAGGTTTTTATATATCTTTCAGAACTCTAGATGGTATAGCAAGGTACTTCAAGCTTTTGTTTGTCTGCTGCTTGGAAATAGGTGAGGATTTGGGAGTCATAGTGGGCACGCAGCTGAGGATTAGCTTTCAGTGCAGTGCTATGAAAAAGGAAAGTGGTGCATATCAAGTCAGTATAGGGGGATGATTTCCCCTCCTTACTTATTATTTATAGGGCTAAAAACTGCACTCTTGGACTGGAATCCAGGAGTTGAAATATGGGCCATTAATACTTGAAGATGTAAAAAGCATTACCTAAATTCTTCTCTGACTATTTACTAAGATCTTTCATTCAGTGGAAATGCAGAGCAGTTAAGGATTCTAACCTCAATAGCAAAGGCATAACAAACCCCTGGATACAGTTTAGCACCACACAGATACAGCAAAGAAATGAAACAAATATTTAAGTGATGCTAGAAAAATGACTGAGCTATCGAGGGAAAAATTGAGTTTTACATCTCCTGAAAACTTTATACCAAGACTTGTTGGAGAATACATGTAAGCCAAAAAAATCCTGGGGCTCAGCAAAAAAGCAGGCGAATGGAATTATATGGTCAGTGTTGTACTTTTGGTCTTTAGGAGTAGAAGGAGAAAGGGAGGTGAGTTTAAAGGGAGCTAACAGCCTGATGCAGGGCAGACTTAAAAGAAGACAGAGCACAGACAGCAATTGATGGTGATCATAACTAATTTTTTCCTATTTTTAGCTCTGTCTTTTCAGTGACTGCATTCAAGGATGACAAGAGACCACGTACCATTACGTAACCATTTGAGTGAAAAGAATTTTCCTCAAAAGTACTTGGGACACTAAGCAGATGGCAGCAACTTAATCTAGTCCAAAGAAGGAATAAGTGAAATCACTCAGTCAGTTACATTCACTGGGGAAACTCTTGATTCTCTCAGATCTAATGGAAAAAGAAAATAAAACATTACTGAAACTGCCACATATATATATTTTTATTACAGCAGAGCAATCAGATGTCTTTTGTTTTCTTAAATTGATATTATTGAAAAAATTGTGCTTTTTTATTAGTTATTAAATCTTCCTTAACAGTTTCTTATCATAGTTCAGATTAATTGAACTGATACCGACACAGAAATGCTGTAGTTTGTAGCTATGTGAGATCAGATGAATTCCAAACTCTGTCTACTTGCTTTGCTGTTGTGTTTTTCCATGGGAGTCAGCAGAAACCATGGTTGAGCACTTGCATCTGCCCACAAAGCCGGACTAGGAAATGTACTTCACCAAAGCTTTCTCAACATAATGTCATGGAAAACAGTTGGAAGGAGGAAAGTTGTGGGGCAGAGGTAATTCAGTCCATAACCTGGTGAAAATCAGGTGCTTCATCCTCTTTTGGCAAGGTTTGGACCTGCAGCAAGTCTGTGATAGTAGGTGACCACCTCTGAAAAAATATCTTTCTCTCTCCTTCCTTCCAAAGAATGGTCTCTCACCTGCTGTCTCAGGAGATGTATTTCTCACCTCTAGCCAAAGATGTCTCTACAACACCTCTAACAGTTTTAAATGCACCCAAAATGCCAACCTCTAAGCTTCTAGGGATATTACAGACAAATATGAATTTGCTGAGCTGTATTACACACACCCTCATTACTGTTCACAGTGACACGTGCTCCTGCTGATGAGATATCTGGATATCTGCAAAGCAGAACATTCAGGAAGAAGATGGTTAGTGCTAATAGTTTCTTCTCTGGGACTAATTTCTTCTTAAAATTAATACTGTTTTAATTTTCACCATTCAGTTAATGGTAAGGCACAATTTTAAATTCAATTAACTTTCCAGGGCACAAGTAGTTGCTGTCAGTAGACAGGTATGTCAGGGCAGTGTCACAGCCAGGGCCCATCCTGCCACCCCAGCCAGGAGGAGGGCAGCTGGGGACAGCCCCAGGCATTGGGACAAGAAACATGTGAGGAGGTCCTAGGAGAAGTTACTATGACACTCAGGGTCCTGGAATTTATTGCCCATCCACAAAGGGTTTCCGTGCATGGCTGTGTGTGTAGAGGTGCTCTGGCCACATTCCACCTACCACTTCATCCTGATGTCCAGCTCCATCACCCCTCCTCTGCTCACCACCCACCCAGCTTCATCCCTGCCAGCAGCGCAGGTCCCTGCAGGTCACCAACCCATACCAACCTGTTTTAAAAAAGGTTTATGCAAAATAATCCTTGAAAGGAATCCCTGATTTGGATCACTGTGAACTTGGAGTCGTCTTCCAAATCTCCTGAATGTGTCAGGTTCCAAACCCTGCTGCCCAGTCTTCTTTCTTTTCTGTGTATCTTGTAACAAAATGTGATGAAAAATATTTTTTGTGGAAGAAGTTGGAAAATGCAAGAGAGTGGCTACTATTTTCAGCTCTGAATGAGCAGAAAATAGAGGATTGAATTTTGCCTGCAAAGAAATTGGGAAATAATAATGTAGATGGAAGCAACTCTCTGAGTCTGTAGACTTGGGAGCAATAGAAACACAGTTGTGTGTTTGTAGCCTTAGTCTAATAATGTACTGCACAAATTGAGTACATGTAAGTAGAAAGCAGAGAATTTTATCTTGAAAGTTTCACACTACTACAGAGAAAATAAACTTTAAAATTAAGAAGAATATGAATGTTTCACTTAGAGCTTAGTGTTCTTTTCATTTTGTAAATTAATTAAAGGCAAACAAGATACAGCAAGTAAAAAGTACTGAAAAGTTTTTGCAAGAAATGTGCTTTTCACAGTGCAATACTCATATTCCTGTCCCTCACTGAGGAGAACAAGGATTTATTTATTGTGCTGGATAAAAATATTGAACTAATAGCAGGCAATTTGGTATGACTTAATGTTATCATAAATTAATTCATTTTCAAATCAGATTCAATCAAATCTCAATTTTTAATAATAAAATCCAAATTTGCATGCCACTAGAGATATGTTATATCAAAAATAACAGACTTCAAGAGGTAATTAAAGTATATTCTATATACAACATATGATTTTAAAATTTCCCTTCTGTACCACAGAAGCAATGGCTGGAGAAGGTGTGGAGTTTAGGTGGAACTCGTTGAATAATATTAAAAAAACAACAATAACAAAAAACACAAAAAACCCCAACCAAACAAAAAAACCCCCAAAAAATAAAATACAAAAAAAAAACGAAAAAGAAGGACTACATTGTAGATTTTGGCTCAGTCCTGCAGTAAGGCTGTTGTGTAAACTACACTGCATCTCAGGAGCAATCCTGGGATTATGGCCTGTGAGAGGGCTGCCTTTGCCTGGTTTTGTCATTTCAGCTCCCTTTAGCCTTGGTGCTAGACGGTGTTTAGTTCACTGCTAAAGTACATGTCTAATGTCAATGAGACAACTTCCACCTGAGGATGGTCTCCTCTTGCAGCTCCAAGCCCAGAGAAGCAGCTGGGACCAGGCAACCAGCTCACTGACTTAAAATCAGGGGAGGTGGAGTCCCACCTGCTGTAACTAGTGCAGAGCCTCAGGCAGGGCAGAGTGCCCAGGTACTGAGGTATCCTTGCATGCTTGCAGTTAAAAATCTGTGGTTCTACAGTTTTCATCTTTTTTGCTTACATGCATTAGGTTGTTGCCAAATAAAAGTCTTCAAGAATTATTTTTTTTCTGGATGGGATCTGCAGTGCTGCCAAGTCTGAACTTCTTGAGTGTCCTTATCCTCCAAGTGCCCTCAAGGGCTTCCTGAGGGGCTTTTCCTGCAATGCTCATGGGATGGCCCAGGGCAACCCAACCCATCCTTGATCCCTTTCTGATTACTGAGGATCTCCCAGAGGAGAGGACCTTGGCAAAAGGAGCTGTGCCTTGAGACATACCTGCACAGAGCCAGCCCAAGCCCCAGAAGCACCCAGATGTCCTCTGACAGCTTAAGATAACCTTGTGCTCATCTTCTGCTATTTCTTCGTTAAAGTAGCACTGTCTTCAGATGTTTCAGCCAATGTGTAAATTGCCAGTTAATTCTGTCCTAGAGATGAGAAAATGCTTCCAGCAACTGGGCTTTCACGTCAGTCTACATGCCATCTACATATTACCATGTTATAAAGTTATTTTCAGTAATTGTATTTCTCTAATTTAGAAGTGTTTATCAAAAATTTCATCATCTTCTGTGTCTCTTTTCCACTTTTTTTTAATTAAAAAAAAAAGAATCCACAGGACAAGATGTAGAAATTCCTGTTAAGAGAATTGGAATAAAATATTTATTTTCAGGCCTCATTAATCACTACAGTTTCAGTGCGCCTGGGGATCTGTGGTTTCATCCTCTCCAGCAGTCCACACTCTCTAACCCACAGTATCTTCTGTAGAGAACAGAGGTCAGACTGTGTCTTGGCAGTGTTATTCTTCACTGTACTATTACCAGAAATGCTGCTTGCTGATTTTCTCTTGACATCCTGAATTTGCCCTGTCAATTTCCTTTGCTTTGTAATGAGCATTTTAGCAAATTAAATGCTCATTGCAAGCAACTTATGTATTTTCTATTTGTTGCTTTCCCCACCCTTCTTAATCAGCCTGTTGTTTTTCATGGTTGAATAAGTATAAATAATTAGCACATCAAAAAAATCAGATCTCTCCTATTGAAAATTATTGACACTGAAAAGGAGGCTGCATCAATCAAATTGGTTTCTGCAATTGTTTCCTCAGTTCTGCTCCGTGGAACTTTCTAACAGACTTGGGAAATACGGATAAGACTAGCCACAGCTTTTTTGGAAAAAGAAATATCTCCCCGGCTTCCTCAGATTTTTCCCTGAGGGTCTATTTATTTAGTGCTGAGCTTTGCCAGACCACTTGATACTTCTATTCTAACACACAAAAGCATTTACAGTATATAAATGATTCAGAGATACATTTTGAAGTAATTAAATGCAGAGCCGTGATGCAGAAAATTAGTCAAAATTAGTGTAAAATTATGATCGCCACCATGCTGAGTATTGAGTGCAGTGGAAACTGCAATGGTAGTGGAAAAAAGGGGAAGGATTATGGTTTAAGTCATGGTCCTGGAAATCAAAAGACCAATGTTCAGTCCTAGTACAACCTCAAGCAACCCACCTAACTTCTGTTCCTCATTTTGCAAAGGGGGATAATGACTGTCTGCTACAAAGAAGGGAATTTACCAACTTTTATATAGTACTTCTAGATGCTGTGATGTAAAATGCACTGACACCCGGGTCAGCAGGGTTTTTCTTCCTAGAAATCTTTAGGAAAAAAAAGAAACTATGTAGCTTATTTACTTTGGAAAGCATTCTCAGAGAAGTTATCTATGGTAAAGTCAGATGCTCCTTAACTTTCAGCAGAACTTCATCATCCTTGACTCCTTCCACATCCTGAGCAATTCTCTTAATTCTGTGTTTCATATGAAAAACTGTTGCTCCTTCCTTCTTCCATATCCCCTCCTGTGCTCAGGGTGTAATGCCGAGCAGGATGGAGGACAAGAGCTTTTGTTGTGAACCAGAGCATAAGGCACAGCCTTGGCTGAAGGTGCTGGTGGAGCAGGACTTGTGAGGCAATATCCTCACAACTGCCCTCTTGGATGTGCCCCACAACCTGCCTGCTCCCTCTCTACACCACCAGCCTGGAACATGCCTCAGTGGTGTGGATGAGGTTGGGAGAGCTCCTTGCAGGAATGCAACACAGAAAAGGGACTGAAACTCTTTTGTGTCAAAACTATTTTCTGTGTGCATGAGGGTGAGCATCAGTGCAGGCACGTGCTCACCCTCATGAGAAGCCTGAATATAGTCAGAAGTCCTCTCTGGTCTGGTCTTCAGAGGAGCCCCAGGAGAGCAGTGTTAGATATCCATACACACAGGTCCCCACTATCTCTGGGCCTTTTCTTTCTGTGAAACACAACCACACTCTACTACAGCCAGGTTACTCTGTTGTTGCAGCCATTGCCTGCAAGGCTGAGCACTGCTGCTTTCCTGGGCTTTTCCTGTTCTCTGCTGTCTCTTACAGGGTGAATTGCCTGTGAGCTCCTTGGAGGAAGGAATGCAGTTTAATTCTGTGTCTGTGCAAGGCCTCCTGCATTGAAGTTCTGTCCCTTGCTGGTTTTTAGATCATGATTTTAATGTGGGTAAAAAATACATTTGTCACTTCATGCTTGTTTCCATCAAAGCTGTTGAGCCCTCAGATTACTCCCAAAGGTTTTATGCATGTGTAATTCCTAGAGCAGGAGGCTCTGAATGATACAGGTTTAGAGACAATCTGTTTATGCCTGATGGAAAAGACAAGCTAGATTGTACTTCATGTGCATGTTGTTACCAAGCATAAATGTTTCAATAATTGTGCTTAGCATTTTTTTAAGTTCATTAATAAAACCCCCAGATTTGGGAGTGTTAGCGACAAAGTGGTTATGTTGGATGTATCCTGGGTGAGAGGCAAATTCTAGTCTTGTATGTTCAGGTCAGTCTCTGGATAAAGCAGATAGAGGATAGCAAACAAGTCTGATAATAAAGCTAACGCTGTAGATGATACTCAACAAAATTTTGGGTTGTCCTTGTTTCCTCCAGATCTAAGGAGCAGATTCTTCCAAAGTGTGGTAGGAGCCAACAAAAACAGAAACAATCTGAAAGTCTGGTTTGGCTGTAGGACTTGCAGAGGAGCCAGGTAAGGTGTTTGCTGCAGCACCTTCAGGGTGTATCAGCCACTGGGCGAAGGAGCCCATTGGAAAAGCAGGGAAAAGCTGTGGTGGGAAGAAAAAAGTGTCCATGATGAGTCATCTGCTAAGGACCAATTTTTGTATGATCCAGGCCAAACTAAGCTGATTCCTACTTTGAATTTAGAACAAGGTATTTGAAAGAAAGTGGAGATGAATTGATGGAGGAATCTTTATTGAGATGGGGCCGCCTTGATTTGTCCTTTTACCATCAGTAATGTTTTCTGTTCCAGTCTAATGAGGAGTGTTTGGGAAGTGCACGAGGGAACCAGGAACCAGTTGATTTTGTTTTGCTCCCTAGAACAAAAGTATCACTAAGTCATGTAGTCGCTGTTGTTGTGGGGGACCTTGATCTTGCCAAGGCCACCTGGCCATGGGAGTGTTTTGGACCTCTGTCCAATGAATCCTCCTCTTCCATAGAGTCCTCCATGTCCAGCACCTGATGGGTGGCTCCATACTGGCATCCACAGCCCTGCGCCGGCACAAAAGGAAAAGCAGAGTGAGAGGGAGGGCAGGCAAGAAGGCAAGGAAAGAGCCAGTGAAAGTGAAATGCAATGGGCTGGAAGGACAGTGATGATGGGAATGGGAAAGGGGCTGTCACTGCTCAGAAAGATGCAGAGTTATAATAAATTGTTTTAACAGCATGAAGCTCTTCTGACAAAAACGGGAAGAAGAATTTAGAAGAAGTAAATTAAGGAAGGTGAGAAAGAAAGGTCACAAGATAGAAGAAAACAAAAGAAAGGCCAGTTATATTAAAGAGAGACAGTGAGAAAAGCAGGCATGGTGGGTGTGAGAAGGAAGAAAATCTTGGCTGGCATGGGTCAGGAAGGAGGAGCACACACAGAAAGCCCACGAGTGACCAGGGCAGGGCTGCTGATGGGGAGGATGAGAAGGTACAGCCGTGGGGGTTTGCACCAGGGCAGTCTTCTGCAGGCTGCTTCCACTAGCAACTTTTAATGGGAGCCTGATTTCACTGGTCAGTGAGGGGTCTTGGGATTTAGCTCTTTAAGTCATAACACAGCTGTCAAATTGTGTAATTTACATTTATATAACCCCTGTTATTCCAATCTGGACTAAGAAAAGATTGCGCCCTGCCAAAACCTTTTCTACTTGAAACATGATGAAATATTACCTCACTAACACTGCATGTACTAATTAAAGTACACTAATTAGTTATTTGAGAGCCCAAAGGTTTGACACACATGGATTACCCACTGTAATTTGGGTAGGGAGGGGGAGCACACAAACAAAATAGTCTCTCTAGTGCTCCCAATAGGAACGTTTCTTCCTCCCTGCCTCAAGCAGCTCTTGGCGACTTTGAAGCTGCATTAAGATATGTCTACCTGATTACAAACGTAACAACAATGCCACTTATGCTCTGTAGAATCCTGTCTAGAAGTTGCTACATTATTTTTGAAACGTGAACCTTTTTAATTTGGGAGAGCTTTCTGACCTGTTCCCTAAGTGGAGGCATGTGGGAAGACACTGCAGCATGAGCTTGCAGAGGCGGTGTGGGGGCAGCTGGGCCTTTGGGCAGCCTTCAGCTCTCTGCAGCTTTGGGTCTACAGCATCCCAGTGCAGGAAGACACAAGAGCTCAGCGATGCACAATGTCAAGTGATGTGGTCGTGGCTGCACAGCCCTTTTCAGGACCATGTCTGCATTATTATTACTTGCATGCAATTTTCTGTTGATATTAGTCCAGTGTATAATGACCCCATTAAATAATTTGGGGGGTTTCTGTTGTTGCACATGGTACCAACTTGGAGAGAAAATACAAGTATCTAAAGTATCTGCCCCAGAAGGCTTGCAATCTGCATGATTTATTGGCAGAGAAGTAATTTTTTTATTCCTTTCTGGTTCTTTGCTACCCACTTGTAAAATGTTTATGCAAGCTCCTCTCTGATGGCTAGTACTTCTTTAGTTGAATTATTTGAACTTAGAAAACAAATACTTTATTTCACTAATGGATTTCCAGTAGGGTTTTTCACATGTTTCTCTTTAGCTATTTCTCTCTGTAAAAGGGTCTGAGCCATTCCCACTGGAAAATCTTTATGAGTCTGTTGGAAGACAAAGTTCTGGCCCATTTTCACCTAAAATCACCATAATTTGGGTATGGTCAGCTTAAGGGGCCTGGAAATTTTAAGCCACAATGGTCACATCTCAGCTGATCCTCCCAGCAGCAACCCAGCCTGAGAGTTTTCCAGGGGAAAGAAAGTTGGGGCATAAGTTCCTCCCAGCTAGCTGAGGTAATTGAACCATGGTAATTGCACCATACTTGATGGGACTTAGTCTGCCAGGTGCCAAATAGAAGACAGGAGGCTGCTTCTCATACCTTTCTACCAGCCTTTTATGAGTGATTCACCATGGGTTGCCTATACCCTTATTTATGTAAACTATAGATGCTGAGTGCTTCTGTCTTTCCCTCACGTACAAATGCAAACATGTAGCTACTAATGTTACACATTAATGGTGTCATCAGCGCAAGCAGAACCAAGCCCCTTCATTTCACTATGGGTTATTTTGTACCTGAAATACTCTTTCTTCCCCGACATAATATATGTAAAAGCCCTGAGCAGAATACTAGTCCAGGGTGTTTCTCTTAGCTTTAGTTTGCATATTTCCACCTCTGTGACCATGAAGTCAGACAGGTCCCAAGGGTCAATGCCAACAGCTCAAGTGCCCTCTGGAAAGTGCTGAAGTTACCTGCTCTTTTGAAGAGGATGACTCCATTGTTGAAGGCTGCCATGTTCCCCATCAAACCCAGCTCAATGCCATGGTACTTCCCTGAAGGCTGGTGTCTCACCCCAAGGCAGGTTGTGCACAGATGGAAATTAGGACTTGTGAAGAAACAGCTTTCTAAGTGGGATGGGGAAACTCATGTGGATGGAAATGGACTTTCATCTTCTCCAATAGGGAGTGCAACACAGTGGAGGTCACTTCATGTGTGATTATCTTTATTCCCTTATATTATAATAAAGTATGCTTTCTTTGCTCCACTTCTTTTGGTCTGTCTATTTTGAAGTCCCCTTTGTAAGCTCGAAGTAAATTGTGCCCTTCAGCGTTTGCTGAATTGGGGTTGCTCAGCACCTTTCAGGTCCGAGCCTTAGCATGAAACTGAAACAGATGCTGAACAGTGAAATACAGATGTTTTAAAACTCAGTCTTTCCGAGTTTTGCATTGTCATGGTGTCTGTCTCTGAAGGTATTATCATGATGTATACCTCTAAAACAGCCATATGTAAAGGAGTGAATTTGTTGCTGTACTTACTCTCTGCTTCTCAGTGTAGGAAATTGTTTCTTGGAACTAAGCTTCCCACAGAAGATTGCATTTGATGGATTCACTCCAGAAATTTGGCCAAGATAAATTTTGAAAGTGAAGTCATAATTTACACATGATATTTCAGGTACAGGATCTTTTTTTCAAGCTTCATTGCTGTTTAAAAGTTAAGTAAAGGTTTGTGCTTGTTTAATTTAGTTTTGATGATTGACTTTCAGGTTGAACACTGAGAAGAAAAAGAGAGAATGTCGTACTGTGATGTATATGTTTACTTGAAAAAACCCCAAGCAACATACACAGACACAAAATTTAGGGCTAAACCCAAACCAAACAACAAAACATGTCAGAGAAGTCTGGAGGAAGATTTTTGTCCCATCATCCTGTTGGAGTGCGTCATTCCATGTATGGGATTGGCTGGTTGAAAAGTCTGCAAGTCCCACGGGTTTCCTGAGAAATCCAGGAAAAATATATAGAGAGCAACTTGCTGCTAGGAGGATTAGCACTAGAGAGCCCTTAGTATCAGATCTTTTCTTGTGAGAGAAGCTCCACACAGCGGGGGATGAAGTTCTGCTGCAGCAACAGGTGGGGTTTGCTTGGATGCCCTTGGTGCAGTTCCCCACTGTCCTCCAGAGCCCTTCAACAGGGCAGAGACGTGAGGAGGTCATGGGAAGGCAAGTGATGGTAAGTGATGGTGCCTCTCTTGATCTCCAGCTCTCACACTACCAGCTCACCTCAGAAGCAAGGCATCAAGAGCAGTGCTGCCTCTGCATTAGCACCAGTTCTCCACAGCTCCCTGCTCAGCATACTGTCAACCCCTTTCCAAGGGACTCAATCCTTATACTATTTTTGATATCTGTATACAGGTTAAACTCAAAATGGATGAAAGAGTTGCAGCACCTAGAAGGATACAATCCTCAGCCAATTTAGGTGTCTAACTATGCCTTTTCCTTTCTGCTGTTGTGCTTTGACCTCTTTCTAGCCTAAAGCATATATTCCAACCATAAAGATCTCTGTAGGTGGGTTGACACATAACACTCCTGATGCATGGCTCCACACTGTCTCCTGAATTATTATGGAAAATATGGCTGTGTCCACTAGAAAAACTTCTCTAGTGAGTGTCTGTTAAGAGGGAGAGATGAACTCTGTGCCTGACTCTTGATTTTCTTATGCTTCTTATGATGAGCCCCTGTATGTGGAAGAATGCTGTGCTAGATGTGCTTGAACTCACCTTGCCCTGGGGATGGCATGCTGTCCCCACCAGTCCACCCTCCTGCTCTTTAGGGCAAGGAACAAGCAAAGTGTGTGTTGTCTGATTTCACCTCCCATCTTCCACCTATTTGAGCTAATTTTTGGAAGTGTTTAATTTTTCTGATGTCACCCCTTCTGAGTAGTGACTGGCTAAACAGAAAAATGGCAGGGGAATATGTGCCATGTAATTTATGGGAAAGTAACACAGAAGTAACAAAAGCCACTTTTTCCCTGTGGTTTTTGTTACTGTAAAATAGGACTGGATGGGAATCCTGGGTACACTTTAATAATTCCCAGATACTAATAAGAAATGATCCAGCAGTTTGTGGTACTTAAGATTTCAGGAAGAGCAACAAATGACTGTGACTTGTTCTGATCCACATCAACAAGACCACAAACCACTGATCTCCAAAGAAATGGCGCATCCAGAAAACCTACTAGACGGTTTTATGAAGGAGTCATTGTTTTTCAAAACAAAATGAATGTGGAAAGGACAATTTTTGGCAAATAATTACATCTGTAATGGAAAACATATTGTCTCATTAAACTACACTCTTAATCTTCCTCACTTATTTATCGGCTTTTGATGGAGTGGAGCCTGGGATTTATATTCTTCCAATGTCCCACAGAACTTTTGTCCAGTAAAAAAGGTCATCTGTAAATTTCACATAGGCAAGTGTAACATTTTCCTACCATAACATCATCTTTAAAAGAAGGGGGGGGGGGGGGGGGGGGGAAGACATGGCATTAAAAGTTAAAAGCTGCTGTAAACCTAAGAAAATACATTTGTTCAGCTGAGCCCACATTAAGCTTGGTTTGCTTCATTTGGAAACAGCTGAAACGGGGTAATCTTGAGCTTGTAGTGAGAAATATCAATTTAACATGTAGTTGGTGTGCTAAGGGCTGCCCTGTTCCAATTAAAAATCCACTGTATTTTTATGGTAGTATTCTGGAAGGTGTCTTGATTTGCTGATGAATGCTGACAGGACTATTAAAGCTGTGAAACAACACTTGAATATGGCACAAAATGAAAAAAAGGCACTGCCATGCTGCTCTTGGGTGTTATTATCCTGATTAAAAATTGGAGACAGAGTGAAAAATCATCCCTGGGCAATGCATTTATTTATTTATTTATTTATTTATCCCTTTAAAATGACTTCATGATATTGGTAGTGTGTTTTCTGACAGGAAACCTTAAGGCACTGTGATTAAGTGAAGGAGTGTTTCTTATTAACCCCTCTTTCTCGTGCCTAGAAGCACAGATGAAGAATGACGGAGTTTGCTGTGTGACACTATGAACATGCAGCGCTGAGAGTTGGACAGGCCCCTGACTGTTAACGTTTTCTGGCACTCTTGGTTATTAAAAATCCTTCTCTCAGCAGAGTTTTGAGAGTCATGTCAGCTGGCCTTCAAAATTCTATGGGGAAAGAGTCACCTGGATGGAACATAGCCTCTCATTTGTCCCCTTAAATTGCCCATGACGAGCTGAAAATACCTGCTTTCCCTTTTTTTTGGCCATATATTCAAAAACGTAGGAGTCATTCAGATGATGACTTGTCCCACAGCTAAGCAGCCAAGCAAGAGCCTCACCAGCTTGGGGTTTTGGTGCCAAATCAAACATCTCTCAGGCCCTTCTGTGTGAGATGTGGGAACAGGCAGGTTAGAAATAAAGTAGATTTCTTTGCAGAAGGTCCAAGCAACACTTATTTTCTATGCATGATTATAGGGTGATTTTAATTAACTTGTTTCCTGTCCTCAGCCAGCACATGAACAGAGTTGAGCATGGGCAGGGAACTGGGCATGGCTGTGGAGCTGGGGGCAAAGAGGGAGGAGAGCTGAGGGTAAAGAGGGATGCTGGACAGAGATGGGGCTGGCACCAGGAGTGGGTGGTGCCTTCAGCCCTGAGAGGAGGGAGCCTCTTCCCAGCCTTGTAAGTAATGGGACAACTGGACTCACCTGATAGCCAATGTAGAAGTGGAAAAAAAACAAGCACTCATTTTCCATCCAATCAAGATATTGATAAACTTAACTGAGGCACAAAGGGTGTAAGGAAAAAAAATTGTCTATGCACCAGTGCTCCTAACCTTCTAATAAATTTGTCTGTATTGCTGTCACTGGATGCTGCCCATAGAAGTCACATGCCTGGAATGCAAAAGCCCGTGACCATAACCTATTTAGGAAGAGTCAAGAGGGGAAGGGGAATGCCAAGCCACATAAAATGAGCTGTTATCTCCTTCTGAGTCACTGGGCATCCTCTTCCTTTCCCTCTTTTCCTCCCCTGCTCCACACTCCCACAGTTTGCACTCTGGTTTCAGGGGACTTGGAAAGTGGTGTGGGGAGAAAACATCTGCTTTTGTCCCAGCAGAGCAGCTGACAGGTTTCCCTGCAGAGTGCAGCCTGTGGCAGCACAGCTTGAAGGGCCCTTCACTCAGGCACTGGCACCAGAGAGAAAGTTGTCCCAGCAGACAGGAGGTCCCGCTGGTACAGCTGCTTGTGGCTGGGGTCAGTGTTTCTGCACAGTGGAGAAGAGATGGATGGCCTCTGGCTTCATCCTTAGTGTCTCTCTAACCTTGAAAAAAAAAATGTGTATGTTTCTTATTACTATAGATTCCTGTGTACAGGAGTGTAGAGGATGGGGATACAGCATCCAGCATGGATGCTCATTTCTTTGGAGGAGCTGCTGAAGCCTAGAGATGACATAGAAAAAATCCACTCAAACCATTAAAGTGTTGCAAGGAAATGTCAATTAGCAACAAAAATTAAAATTTGGTCCTGCAAGGTATTATGTGAAGTAGCTGCACATGTGAAAGGGTCTGGTTACGTCTCTTGCAATTCTTTTTTCCTGGCATGGTTCACACGAGGTCATGAAAATTATGCTGAATGCTTTTCTATGAAAAAACAGATGCTTTTAATTAGGATTCAACAGAATTCACAAAATCACTGTAATAGGGTTTTTTAATGCCTCCCTACACTGTGTGCTGGAATGAGAAAAAAACCCATAAGATGCTACAAAGTTTCAATTTGAATTATATGTTGGATCTTCCCTTCTGTCAACACTAATATTGTAGATTTTTCAAGACATATTGATTTTTAAACAATTTAGCAGAACTGATCACCTATACAAGGTATAATAGATTTAACCTCAGTGCATAGAAAAGCAATAATCACAGAGCTATGTGTCATGATATCATGAAGAGTTACACACTCCTTAGGAGGGACAGACCAGGAAAGTGTGGTGGTGGAGTTGCCCTCTATGTGAGGCAGCACTTGGAATGTATCGAGTTCTGTCTTGGGGTGGGTATTGAATATGTAAAGAGATTATGCGTTAGGATTAAAGGGCAGAGTAGTCAGGGTGACATTGTGGGTGTTTTCTACAGGTGACCAGATCAGGAGGAGGAAATGGATGAGGTCCTCTGGAGGCAGCTGGAAGCAGCCTCAAGGTCACAAGAAGTGGTTTTTGTGGGGGACTTTACCTCCCCTGACATGTGCTGAAGAAGTAAAGCTGCAGCAAAGCACAGAGTCCAGGAGGTTCCTGGAAAGCCTTGATCACAACTTCCCATCTCAGGCAGTGGAGGTTTCCTCAAGGAAGGCTGTGGTCGACCTCATACTAACAAACAGGGAAGGCCTTGTTGCAGATGTGAAAATTGGGAGCAGCCTTGGGTATAGTGAGCACTAGGACAATGGGAAGAGGCAGTGGGAAGAAAATTATGCACAGGAAATTCCACCTGAACGTGAGGAAGAACTTTACTGTGCAGGTGACCGAGTACTGGATCAGACTGCCCAGAGAGGTGGTGGAGTGTCCCTCACTGGAGATAAGCAAGAACCATCTGGACACAATCCTGTGCCATGTGCTCTGGGATGGCCCTGCTTGAGCAGGGAGGTTGGAGCAGATGATCCACCGTGCTTCCTTCCAACCTTTTCCATTCTGTGATTCTGTGAAATACTTCAGTTATGTTTTTGGAGAAAAGCCATATGAATTAGTCATATTACATGCTGATCCTGAAACTGAAACACTTTCCAGCCCAACATTACTCAAAGGATGTAAACAGCAGCTGCTAAAGCTAGGCATTTTAATGTCAGGTTGTCTACATAATTTGCATTTAAGAGTTTTCTAAGAGCTTGCCAAAGAGCTCTTTGAATGACTAATGGCACTTTTCAGTAAATCTTGGACCAGGGCAAAGTTTTAGGGGACACAGCAAAATTGAAGATATACCATAGCAAAAAGGTAAAATTGCAGCCTAGGTAATTTAAAGTCTTTTACCTTTATACTGGCCATGTAAAAATCCCAGAATTATTGATGAAATTCTCAGTAAATAAAGAATGGAGGAAGTTAATACCATTAATTTCAAACCCCATAGTTTTGAGGGAAAACCTCTGAAACTAACTTGACATTTGGTAGGGTTTTTTTTTCATATGCATAAAATTTGGTTGAAAAGCAAGTAATGTAAAATGTTTGATAATATATTGTGTAGAATTTTAATCAAGAATAATGTAATTTATGCCCTGCAGTGTACTAAATGGATTAGATGCTATCATATGATAATAAAATGGATTACTACTGCTGAATATGTCTATTTTAGTTGCACCGTGGCATTCTAGGTTCTGTCTTCAGTGTTTTGAACTGATGATCTGAAGAAAATCATTGCAGAGGAGGTTTTCAACCAATGTGGGGACTGGGAGTGGTAAGTAAAAGAGACAGACACCTTAAAAACAAGACATGCATCTTCTGAATTGAGCACATCATAAAGGTAAGGTCTCCTCTGGAAAAATGCAAAATGAGCCTTTCTTGTGAGATGGCAGCTCCCTCTTGTCAGAAGTAACTCTCCAAGGAATTCTGTCAGGCAAGGTAATTTCCTAAAAAAGCTGATCAGATCCTTCATTGTACAAAGAGGGGATCACAGGGAGGTTTGTAGGTACAGGGAGATTTGAAGGGGTAAAAGGTTAGATCTTCTTGTGAAAGATTCATAGGGTTCAGTCAGATTATTTAAATAAAAAGAAAAGTTAGAATTTAAGGTAAAGATTTGAGGTACTCTTATTACATAGAATTGTTGGTTATGTTGCCTGAAGGCTCCAGCTAGGAGTTAGAGCTCTGGTACAATCTAAACTTCAGGCTGACAGTTTTGGGATGTAAGATTCAAAGTAATAAGATTCAAATATTTTTAGAGAGTGGTTTTAACCTTTTGAGCTATATTACATGAGGGTGCCCATTTTTCTTCAGTGGACACACTAAAATCAGAATTTCTTAAAGAAAACACTGTCTAAGTCAAACAATTATTATACAAAAATTTTATATGCTGTCTTTATAACAAAGATCAGAGCAGAAGAACATACCAAACCACAACTGATGTAATAAATGTATTAATCCACTGGATAAATAGCTGAATTTATAATACTGCCTGGAAGGCTGGAATGAATAGGGAAAAATGTTGAGGAAAGAATGAAATGCTGAGGAATCTGGAGACAAAGAGAATGTATCTGTTCTGAGCTGGAGACAGGATGAAAAATTTTGGGTCAACTTAGGTTATGCTGTGTGTCATTGACCACCAGAGTATGCTGTGAATCTTTGAATGGACACGTTCTTCCCACATATTGACAGTTTTCCTTGTCCAGAGAAAATCTGCAAAGTGTTCTAGTCTTTTGGACATCTGATCCTGTTGTGGTCCAGTCCTGGTGGAACAGGTCTGTCTCATTCTAGCTCTGGGGCCTTCTTCCCTCTGCTTCCACAAAGCAGAGCACTGACTTCAAAGCCTTCATTTCCACAAACCATAGCCAGTGGGACTACTAATAGCATGTTACTTATATTTTTCTCTCTTAAGAACCCAAGTTAGCAAAGAGTCAAGTAGCCTTTCTGTAGCCCTAATCACCCACATCCTTTTAGTGAAAGAAGTGAATCCAAAGCTGAAAAAGCAATTGCTTGAAAACTTGGAAGTACTGTGAATAACTTGTCTCCCTTGAATCTGCGTGAGATTAGGCAAACTATAGTCATCCTTTCCCATGGAGCTTCAGGGTACAGTATAGTCCTGTCCAACAAGTGGATTGGGTTTTTTCCAGGGAGGGAGGCTCTTGTCTGTAAGGCACTTGCTTCTCTGGCTGCAGAAATTAGTAAACTGGACTAAATGCTATAGAAGACTGTAGGAAGAGAAACAATATTCCTGTGATTAGGGCAGCTGCTCTGAAGAGTTGCTTTCTACCTTTGCCTTTGCTGCAGGAAACATCCTAATTTTTTCAATCCTCATGTGACTTCAGCAGACACACTGGTCTGGTTTGTAATCTACACTGGCATACAGTAAGAGGAAATAGTGATTTTCAGCTAAGCATCAGGCAAATGCCTATGAAATGAGTGAAGGTACAGGGCTGTATCTGCAGGGACACAGTTGAAGACTGTCATTTGGTTGAAGAGTGTCACTGGACACTGCTGTGGCAGCCAAATGGCTAGTGCTGAAAAAGCTTTGTTGTAGGAGCATCCTGTGTGTCAACAAGGCGGGGCAGTGAATTACTAGCTCCTTCTCTGTGCTGTGTTGATTTTTTAACTTTGTTTTCTTTTTAGTGACATGAAGGGGCTCTCCTTGAATGCAGAAGATCATATGCTCATATGTGAAAAGGACTGGTTTAATAGAAAAGAATAGTTCCAGTTGGAAGGGATCTGCAATGATCATCCAGTCCAACTGCCTGACCACTTCAGGGCTGAACAGAAGTTAAACCATATTACAGGCTTTTTCAAATGCCTTTTGTGCACTGACAGACTTGGGGTATCCAACTCCTGCAGGAAGCCTGTTCCAGTGTTTGACCACCCTCTTGGTAAGGAAATGCATCCTAATGTCCAGTCAGCCTCCTGTGGTACAGCTCTGAACCATTCCCACATGTCCCATCCCCAAATACCAGGGGGAGGAGCTCAGCATCTCCCTCTCCATGCCCCCTCCTCAGGAAGCTGTAGAGAGTTGTGAGGTCACCCCTCAGACTCCTTTTCTCCAAATGAAACAAGCCCAAAGTCCTCAGTCCCTTCAAACAGGACATTGCCTGCAGCCCTTTCACCACCTTTGCTGCCCCTCCTCTGGACACATTCTCATCCTTCACCCTCATTCTTCAGCTGTGGGCCCCAGAGCAGCGCACAGAGCTCAAGGAGAGGCTGCACCAAGGCTGTGCAGCAGGGCAGTCACCTCTGCCACCAGCTGGGGATGCTGAGTTTGCTGCAGGAAGGGGTTTGTCCTCTGGGCTGCCAGGGTGCATCACTGACTCCTGCTGAGCCTGCTGCTGACCAGCACACACAGATCCCTTCCTGCAAGGATGACCTCCAGCCTCTCCATCCCAGGTCCAGAATCCAGCCTTGTTGAATTGCACCTATTAATCACTGGCCAATGCTATAAGTTATCTAGACCCCTCAGCAAGGCACCTAATCCCTAAAGTCCCCTGGAACTGAGCCCTGAGGAGCACTGCTGGGACAGGTTTCCAGGCAGGTGTAGCCCTGTTCACTACAACCCTTTGAGCTCTGCCTTTCAGATAGTTCATTGCTTAGCTCACCATGAGCCTGCTCATCCTGAAGGTGGACAATTTGTCCTGAAGGATACTTGGGAGACAGTATCAAAAGCCTTGCTAAAATTCAGAAAAACTGTTTCCACTGTCTTGCCTTCAACCACTGGGTGAGTGACCATATTATAGAAGGACAATCGAGTTAGCTAAACAGGTCTTTCCCTTTGTGAGCCCATGCTGACTGTGCCTGCTGATATTGAGTTATTCTTTAAGTATCACTTTCAAGGATCATTTTCAATTTACTTGCTGTCCATTGGAAATCATCTGTGCTATCTGCAATACCATGAACATGCAGTTGTGGTGGTTTCAGCTGGGATAGAGTTAATTTTCTTCACAGTAGCTAGCATGGGGCTGTGTTTTGCATTTATGCTGAAAACAGCATTGATAATTCTGGGATGGTTTCATTGTTGCTGAGCAGTTTTTACATAGATCCAAGGCCTTTTCTGCTTCTCACACTACTCCCCAAATGAGTAGGATGGGGTGTACAAGGAGTGTACAGAGGAAAGGTGCACAGCCAGAACAGCTAACCCCAACTCACCTAAGGGATATTCCAGACCATATGGTGTCATGCTCAGTATATAAAGATGGAAGGAGAAGAAGGAAAGGGAGGATGTTTGGAGTGATGGCGTTTGTCTTCCCAAGTCTCTGTTACATGTGTTGGAGCCCTGCTGTCCTGAGGATGTCTGAACACCTGCCTGCCCATGGGAAGCAGTGAAATAATTCCTTGTTTTGCTTTGCTTATGAGCATTGCTTTTGCTTTACCCATTAAACTGTCTTTATCCCTGCCCATGAGTTTTCTCACTTTTACTCTTCTGATTCTCTTCTCTATCCCACTGTGGGGAACTGAGAGAGCAGCTGCGTGGGGCTGAGCTGCTGGCTGGGATTAAACCACCACACAGCTCATGAGAAAATTTGAAATAAACTGATAGGAACATATATTTAGATATTTATTAATGAGGAGCAGAGAAGTCTCAGGCTCTCTATAAGAATGAAAGTGCCTTTATATTCCCAGCTGGCCTACAGGATGGCTTTTCAATAAGATGCCTGAGGTTTCAACAAAATGATAATCTAACCTCATAAATAAAAGATTTATTATGTATCTTTTCTTCTTCTGTGATATAGTATCCAAATTATTAACTGAACAATTCTAAATACATTGATTAAGTATTTCTATCTCTTGGCTGTTTTGTGAACAATAACTTTAGAATATTTTGGTTTTCTCTGATTAAGAGTTGTTTTTTCCCTCCCTATATTTTTCATAGATATTATCAGCGGATCCTATTCCCAGTGAGGATAAGACAGTGTATCCCAGGAGTCTTTCTGGAACCCCAGGAGATGAGGTGTTGCCAAGAAATGCAGCCATGGATGAAAGTGGAGACAGGAACTCATTTGCCCGCAGCTCCCATAAGACTCTGTTACAGCAGCTCAAAGTGGTCTTTTATATATATTTTGTATCTTTATGTTATGAATTTTTTTGTTGTGCTGGAGTGTCCACTTGCTAAGCCTCTTTTTCTAATTCCTTCTTTTATGTTTAAAGTATCTCTTTTCTGTAAATGTTGAGTCACAGCTCTGGGATGTTCCTCTGAAATTTCCTATTTGGTGAAAAGGGAGGTACCACTGAAAGCACTGGACTGTAGAACCTGCTCTGTGCTACAAAAGCCCAGAACAGTAATTTCAAAATGTTTTCCCTGGAATTTTCAGGCAAACCAACCACTTGGGAGGTGGGAAATGCTCCCAGGTGCCACAAGACTGAGGTGCTGAAGTTTCATGCCAGGGGATAAAGAGGTGCTGGGACAATACAACAGGAGGTTCTATATACATGCACCTATATCAACATCAATCAGCAAAGTGAAACTGCCTTTGGAGATTATTTAGACAGGTCTGTGCTGTGCCCTGTGCTGCTGAGTTTATAGAAAGGTCCAGCCAGAAAAGCACTCTACACCCAGATATCATAACAAAAGTGACATCCAGGGTAGTAAAATAAATATTTAATTTCTTTGTGTTCCCATATCCATCTCACACATACAGCTAACTTTAATAATACTTTATGTTATAATACTTTACAAATACAACCATTATAAATTAATATAATTGTTTTGATAGATACTTGTGAGATCATTTTGCACTCTGCCCACTAATGTCTTTCCAGCTATGGGACAGTATTAGGCCTTTTTTGCATGCTATAAATGTATCAAACCTAAAAGCCGAAGTAACTTTTGAAACGCTAACAATATCACTCAATGCTTATATTACCCTTTACATGAATGAAGTATGGTAATAGCTTTATTGTATTGCAAACCTGCTTTGCCATTCCTCCATCTGCTTCAGCAGATCTCATCCTGATGCCTGTGAGAGCACATTGGTGCTTCAGATGACTAACCACTGAAAGTGGGCTATGGAAAGTTATGGTTTTCCCTGTATCTCCCCCAAAGCCAGATTAGACACTACATATCAGAATTTTGGAAAGCAGATGTGCACGCAGCAGTCGGATGCCATGTCCTGAAGTGGATCCACCTCCCTCTGCTGATACCTGTGCTTTGGGTGCCAGATAGCATCTTTCAGCTTGGCAGAGTCCAGAGTGGTCTTGGTGCACAGTGTGGAGATTGTAGGAGTGTAGAAGTTACTATAACTTGTCAGCAAGGATGACTTTTCCAGGTGCTAATAGTGGGGAAAATTGCAGTGCCTTACCCAGAGGGGTTTGGACTTTGGGGCTCAGCAATCATCTCTGCCCTTGGTCTACAGAGGTGTACACTGCTGCTATCATCCAAAAAACCATGGAGGGGGAGTCACAGGTCACAGCTGGGGTCAAAGCTGGAGGAGAGGAGAAGCAAACTGTGTGGGAAATTCCCAACAACCCTTCAGTCCTCCAAAGGCTCCCTTGAGAGAGGAGAGGCTGAGATTGCTGAGGTCCCTGGGCTGTGTCCTTCCATCTGCAGACTTGTCTGCTCACAAGGGATGGGAACTGATTGTGGCTGCTTCCTCCTGCCCAGGCCAGCAGGTGCTCCCAGGATGTGTCCTGGGTGGCAGTGCTCCTCCATGAGCAAGTTTGTCACACCAGGTCCTGGGGCCATGGTGCCACTGGCCCAGGGAGGGCGGTGCTCCATTGTGAGCATGATGGCGAGGCTGCTGCATTTGCTGCTGAAGGCCCTTTTCCCATCTGGCATCTATTAAAATAATGTGTGTGAGCGTGTGTGTGTGTGTGTGGTTGTGTGTGTGTGTGTGTGTGTGTGTGTGTGTGTGTGTGCATGTCTCTGTGTGTGTTATGTGTGTTTGCATGTGTGTATAAAATATGGGCACAGTCTCTGATTTCTAATATAGAACCAAATGCATGTTTCAAATTATGTTTTAATTTTGGCTTTTTTGTTAACTGGAAAGATCCTTTATTTTAGAGTTTGTGCAAACTCTTTTACTTAACATATTATCTGTAACAGATTGCATAAGCATGACTGTTATCTGTGTTAGTCATCACTTTAGACCATGGAATATAACTCAGGGCAGTCTGGATTTAATGAATGTTTGAATTAACCTATACCTAATTTCTTGTGTTTTAAAACCTAAATCTCATTGAAAGCTGAGCTTTGTTTACTTCCCAAAATTGATCTGAGGGCCATTTGGAACACTTAGTGTATTCTAAAATGTGATTGTATCAACAATACACACTCAAGTTTGTTTTAAAGTGAGTTTTTCTTTTCTAGTTTATATAAATCATTTTAAAAAATCGTTCACTTTTTTGGATCATAATGTACTCACTTGGCTTTTAGACCTACATAGCTCACAGACCAATTTTTCAAACAGGATTCTAAAGCTATTTGTGGATTACTTTCTGTTTGCTACTTGTAATCTGCATTCCTGAGGCAAGCATGGTAAAATGACTGAGGATTTTCATCGAGCTAAGTGATTATACTAAATAGGGCAATTTTGGGTGCTTTTGGCTTCTGTGTTTAAAAATACAATACAGAAGAAACCAACACCACATTTTCTGTTAAACCACAGAGGGCACTGTTTGTTCTTAATATAAAATGACCCTGCTACATTGACTCTTGCCAGTCTTCATTAAGGAATTCATGTTAAGAGCTTTAATTTAACCTTTCCTCCCTCTTTTTCTCTTTCTTCAATTTAAAAGTTAACCAGGTGTATTACGCTTATGCATACTGTCATGTTCTTCCCATCTGTTGGTACTAGATACTGCCCTGGTCCATCCCTCCTCTCCTTACTGCTCCAGCACACCACCAGAGTAGAGCGAGTGCAGGAAACTGCCTTGATTGTTTAATGGTTAATTAGCACTCTACATTTTCACTTGCTCTTTACTTTCAAGTATTGGAGAAAGGGAGGCAAGGCAGCACTGGCAACAGGTGAAGAGTTAACTCCTAATATTTCTCCTCTGGTGCTTTCAGTCAGGATGGAGTAAAAGACGTGGAGAAGCAGTGAGGTTGAAAATCAATTGGCTATGCCAGTTTTGCAATTATTGTTTATTCATTACTTGAAATATTCTGAACAAAATATGATGGCATTTTCAGTTCTCTCAAAAGAAAAAATCTTCCAAAATACCTGACACAGAAAAAGCAATAGCAAAATTTACAGGTTTTGCTAAAAATAAAATGTTGGGTTTTTTGAACTCTGTGTAATTGTTTGTTTCTGTGAAACATGCTGGGAAAAAATCAGAATTTCATGTGAAAAAAATGTGGGACTTGTTTTGTCTTAGAGTTTTGTTGATACAAATTGGCCTTAGATCATTGTACAGAACATCACACAGAGACAAGATAAACTGTTTATAATATGAAAATCCTCATAGATTAAAGGAAATAAATAAAAAAGCAGAAATTGCAAAAACTGTCAACATCAGATTAGTGGAAAAATTGTTGCTCACTTGTGGCCCTGTTAACTATTGTGCAAGTTTGAGGCATCTCACAAGCTATAAAGTATTAGTTCAGTTGCTATTGATTCAATTAGAGGTGTATTTTAGCAGTTTCTCTCTCTCCCCACCAGTGACTCTTATGAACCTTGCTGGTTAATTTAATTTCTTGTTTGTTGGAGGCCTGAATAACTTCTGGGATAATTCTTTTGCATTTCACTTCCCCAACCTCTATATAAAGCTGGAGCTGATATCTTTGAGTGCTTTGTAGCTCTTGATGACACACTGCATTGGTCTTAGCCAGACACAACATGTTTTGCTTTGTCTTTTTTTGTGCCTGGCCAAAGACACAAATGGCTGCTCATTTTGCAAGCATGTGAAAGGACTCCTAAAAGTATGGATGTCTCTGGAAAACAGGGTTTCCCAGGATCCCTTGATGGACTTTAGGCAACTTGTGATTTCGTGACTGGGCAACCTATTACAGAGCTAAATTATCTGATTGTGCATTTTTTAATAATATTTAGTTGAATCCCTCTTGTTCCAATTTATGTCTGGTGTCTCTAATCTTTCTGACATGTCCCAAGATAGACCCTTGAGGAACTCCTCACCAGGCTCTCTATATGGTACTACTCAGTAACAACTATCCTTTGAAATGGACAATTCAAACAGATTTTTCTCCATCTTGTAGTGCAGCCATCAGGATTGTGAAGACTTGCTGGATATAAGGATGCTGCAACAAGCCATGTTGAAAGTGTTGCTAAAGGAAGCATTTCCTCCATTGGGAAATGACTCAAGGGAAGGGTGCTGTTCTTGGGGCTACATTTAAAGAGACCATTTGTAAGAGAGCTAATGGAGACTGCCCAGAGAAATGGAATTTTCTCTGCTGGTTTCTGGTTATTTCTCTTTTAAAACATGAGATGATACATAGAAATTCCCTTCTGAGAGTAGTTCAATCAAATCATCCATTGCTACAAGGCCAAGGATGATAAAAATTTGCAGGTTTCTTTTAAAGCATTTGGGAGTGAAGGTCCAAACTTTTTAAAATAACCTGAATAGGAGATTATCCATACCATCAAACAGGCAAACTCTGCTGCATAGCTGGAGTGCTATTTTCCTTGAAGGCACTGCTACGGGCAAGGACATTATCGGTGTCCTTGCCCGTAGCAAGCCGGTGAGGTTACATGCTTTGTATGTGTTTTAGGATTGAGTCTGCATTGCCATGGGATAGCTGGAAAAACATGCTGATAGTTCTGCAGAAGAATTTGATTTTTCAAAATGTTCTTCCTTGCCTGTCTGATTTTCAAAAGCTGGAAACATAATCTGGGAAATAGGGCTGCAAAGTCATTACAAAAGCCCTGCACAGCACAACTCTTGCTGTTTTTGGCTTTTCTATTTCCTCCATATGCCAATTCTTTCCTAGCTATGCTTATCAAGGGATCATAAGCATTTTCCATCTCATTTGATTTTTGAACCAGGAATTCAGTATTCTGCAACACAGAATATTGAAACTGCTTTAATTTGCTACGTTTAGGCATATCCTGAATATCTAAATATTATTAAACATAAGGTTCCTTTGATTTTTCCTTTTAAGTGACATAGAATGAATTTGTAGAAGAGAAAGCAGTATTTCAGTTATCCATAATGCATCTGTTTATGTTTCCAACTGGTACACTTTATCACCAAGTCATTGGTTTATATTACAAAATGATGGCTGTGTAATAAGTAGTTAGCAAAAACCACAGGCACGTCTTTGAAATAACACTAATGGCCATTTTTGATGAAATATATGAGGCTTTCTGAAAATGATTTGATGAAGAAATGTATTTTCTTTACTTCCTGTTAAGAGTGAGCATGTTGAAGCCCTTTAATCTCTGCTGTCCAACTAAACATTTTTTTCTTATTTGAGATTAGTTTGAACTAGCAAGCACCATTTAATAATTGAGAAGCTTTAAAGCAAGTGAATTTGATCAGGGAAGAACTAATTAACAATAGCTGGTAACATTGAGAATTAGTCATTCTACCTCTTTCTATCCTTATTTAGTTTATGGTACTGAGGATTCTCTTCTGCTAGCAGAGTTTGCATATAATAGTATATTATAAAGGATGCTGGAAGGCCCAAGTGTGATGACATTTTTAAGACTAAGATTTGCTCTGAAGGGATTAAATCTCTAGGCTTTTTATGAAAAATGCAGCCAGTCCTTAGAAATTTACCATGCTTCACACTGGAAAAGTTTTCTGGCATTTCACAAGTAAATCTTCCAACCAGTTTCTAAGCTAAAATTAGATGTAAATTGGATCTGTAGTTAAAGATGTGATCCTTGGACAAGTTTAACATTTATGTCTGTTTTATACTCTAGCTTGAAAATGTTCAGCTGTAATGCATTGTGCAAAATGATATTTTGCACAGGATACATTTGAAGAAATAATTTATGATTAAATTTTTATGCAGTGTTGTTTTAAACTCCTATTACAGGCACTTTTGCTGATGCTACATATTTTCAATCTTGTTCTCAGAAAATTTTGCTAAACTTTGGCTACTTTTTCATGTTTTTTTTTCACCCAAGTGAAGATTACTTGCATCCTGCAGGAGAAATATTGCTTTGGGAAAGTTCTTATCCAACTTTTTCAGCTTTAAGAAATCAACTTATGAAATATTTACTTCTTCATATTTTTGACGTTTTGGAAAAAAAAAAAAACAGCCTTCATTCAGAGTCCCACCAGGCTTTGGTATCACAACTTTGTTTCAAGACTGTATTCTCTGTTATCTTCACAAAATAAAATTTAATATCTTCAAGGAAGGAAAGAGTCTTTCAAAGAGGGGAAGAGTCTTTCCTTCATAATTTGTATCAATTTCTAAAACATTTGCCCTGTGAATTGAAAGGCATAGGGAGCCTGCAGTAAAATACCGCTATCTAATAAACCCAGTGAACTGCTGATTAAATGTTAGTTATGCAGGCAAAATGAATGTCAGTGTTTCCCACCTGTTGAATGCTTCACTACTTTAGTTTATTTTTGGCAAAATTAACCAGATTTAGGAGAAATAGCAGCTCCCTACAAGTTACTTGGAAGCATTGAATTGAGTTGGATGACTTGGATCAATGCAGCTGTTGCAGGAAAGTCTAGAGGACCTGGGCTGCCCAAAGGCGCATGCAACCTGCCCAGATCACCAGCCCCTGCTCTTTCTTGCTCTCTGGGCTGTCCCTCAGAGAAAGACTGAGATTAGTGCAGTGGGAAGGAACAGTAAAAGGCACAAAGGACATGAGGATGTGGAAAACCAGACTCGACTCATTGATTCTGTTGCCACTGGAGCAGTGTGCACATAAGGATGAGTTAAGCTACACAATCCTTGTGGTCTTACAGGTGACTCTGTCACCTCCACCCAGGTGTACCTGCACACCTAGATAATGTGTGTATCTTGTGTGAAGGACAGAGCCTGATGGTTCTCTTGCTTGGCCCCTGTGATCTCACTGTGTTCAGAGAGGTGATGCAAGAGCACAGTCAGAAGTTCAGACACTGATTCAGGGCTCTCCATTCAATCACACACTCCACAGAGAACTATAAAGGTCAGAAACAGCAGCAGCTTCAGACACTTTGGGCTCTTCAAGTGTGACCAATCTGAATCAAAGGCACAGCAATGACTTGGCCAGGTCTGGCAGTGATGTGCGCCTTTAATGCAGTACTAAACCTGTTTGTAGGAGAGAAATTAGGCAAAAAAAGTTTTAAATGAGAGCTCTTGAAGTTAAGCAGAACATTAACTCTATCTTTAGGAGCATCAACAAGTGAAAAATGCATAAAGTGTCTTTAATAATAACTTTTATCTGGAACCAGCCCAATAAAATCATTCCATCATAACTGCATAATTATTTTGTCACATTATTACACCTTATTATGTAGAGTGCTTAAGAGCCTTGCTCACACATTTGTTACTGAATGAATTTGACTTTTTTTATTCTAAATATAATCTCAACCTTCATTTTTAGTTTTTATCCGGGATTGTTTTCTATCTATGAAATTCATTGTTGATATTTTAATTTTTCTCCAGATAATGACTTTTATCTGAGAATCCAGTCTAATATCTCGACTCTCAAGGATATGATGGGAGGAGCATTAGGCTTATTAAACTACTTTCTAGGAAAGCTGAAATTCAGGATTTTTTGAATCAGGAAATAATAGGAATAATAGCAAGATGGGTATTATATTTTTAAAGAGGGATGCACTGACAGTATTTCCATGGGTAGCATTTGTACAATGTGATCTGCTCAGCATGGCCTAATGGCAAAAGGAGTTTTGCTATTTGTCTTCCTTGTGTGCAGGGATTTTGCCTGGATGCATTTTTTTATCCATAACTACTTCATTAGTGTGAAGATTCACATGGAGATGCTTTAGAAACCTCCCTTCAGACAGCTACCATTGATGAGGCAGATGCTGAATCTCCTTAGAGGAAAGAGATTCACTTGGAGAGAATCCCATCCGTGAGAATACGATGCGAGCGCTCCCCAGGGTCTCTACGCTTGCATGAATAGGAAGGATTAAAGGTTGAGGCTTATAGCCCATTTGTCATGAAATCCTCTAATGATGACAGAAACTGTAGACTTGCCTCATATAGAATATCTATAAAGAGCAGAGTGAAAAGGATATAGTGAGGCAATGGTGCATGACCCTAATTTTAGAAGTATTGAAAGTGGGAGAATTGGAGGAGTTTATGACAGTAACAGAATATTGGGGTTTGGTTTCTCTTCCTCCCACCAGTGCAAAACCCAAGCACTAGAGACGGTGTCTTGAAAAGTCCATACAATCATCTGGATATTCTCACCTTCCCTCTACCTCCCGAACACCCTCTAGGAAATAAGAAACACATTAATATAAAAACCTAAGATAACTCAAAAGCTAAAAAAATGGGAAAAAAGCAAGAGGGCAGTGAATGCTCAGCAGCTGGTGGGAGAACTGTGATGCTCCTGCCTGTCTGCCTTTGGTGGGGTGGGGTAGCAGTGCCAGGGGTTATGAAAGCACCTGACAGTGGGTGCCCATCTGTTGGCAACCTGGGACTATTTGAGCCCCTGGTTTGACCCTGATCCTGACCAGATGGTCCAGAATTGATGCAGCCAGCTGCTCTGTTTTATTACAGTTGGAAAAAAATGTCAAAAATTCTAAATAAGCATTTTATATTTCAGATGGAACTCAATACCCTACAATATGAAAATTCTCTCTCCTTGTCTAGCTGCAGCCTGGAAGAAGAGTCCTTTGAGAAGATGCACAAGAGAGGTGTGATCAAGCCTGATCTTCAATTTAGAAAATGTATGTTATACTCTGGTGCTGCAGCTCTTCCATAGAAATAGAGATGTATTCCTTAATTTGAACATTTTTTTGATTTAGGCAATGAAACAAAGTTCTTTGCATCTTTTTGCTGAACACCTGGAATTTTTCAAAGAGATATCTGTAGCTGCCAGGTTTAGTTAGAGGTTTGCAAAACACCAGTGGCAGGCTGGAGTGAGGGAGGGAAAGCAAGGTGTTTCAGGACACAAAGCAGCCCTCGTCTGCCAGGTTGCCTGTTTAAAGTACAAGCTCATATGAGCAAGGATAATCTTCCTCCGTGTGGAGTGTGTTGTCCAGAGAGCTGTTACAAACCTACAATAACCTGTGTATGCTGCCTTGCCAGGCACAGCTTCTTTACACCAGATTTTTCTTTGTGAAACCAGAGCATGGTATTCCATGTCTGTGTCCTGGCACTGCAGCAGTGTCACTTGCTGCTCAGAGGGAGAAGGGCTGCATGGTGGGGACACTGCCTGCATGCAACTGCTGTGTGAGCAAATGTGTGCTGTGCCTCTGTGAGAACTAGCCTGGCAGGGGGAGAAAGAAACCCCACCAATGTGCCGAGAGGATAAAGCACAGCAGTTGAGTTTTGAGGGGCCTGTGGGTATTTATCAGACTATTTACCATGACTCGAGCCATACCTGACTTCATGTGCTCTCAGATAACTCATGTGCTCTCAAAAATATTATCCTGCAGGTATGGAAAATTTTAAGTTCCTTGTCTAAAAATGGATTGAAAGTTCCTCAGAAGAAAGCGTAAAATGTTAGTTCAGTGGGCTACCTGGTAAGGTCTTCACTTCTGTAATTTTTCCTGCTTACCCTAACAGCTGCCTTCTTTTTTTTTTTTCTTTTTTTCAAACTCTCAGAGCAGGAAATGACTTCATTAATTTAATTTAGATAGCTTGATTTCAGTGGTACCCACTGAACTTCACATTTTATAGTTTGCAGTTAGGAAGCAACATCTGGACTTATCCCAGTAAAAATGTGATTTCCTGCTCTTAATACATTTATTGTATTTTCTTATTGTTTAATTATAGAAAGGAATCATTTATTAATCTTCGCTATGTGTCTAGACTGTTGATTACTTGAGGTACCTGAGCCCAGAGGTTGCTATTAAGTGGCATGAAAGCATTTGCATTTGAGTGGCTTATGGCCATTAATATGCACATGAGTCTGCAGGAGAAATGGAGCTTAGAGCACAGTCCATCTATCCACCTTGCATCTGACATCACTGGGAATCTGAATGCTTCTGGCTTACCATTGAAATATGGTATTTGTGGATTTGATGACTTGAAACATGGCCATTTAGTGAGACAAATACACCCTAGGTCAGATTGTTTCTCGTGTGATTACTTGCTAGTCATGTTTTCCTAAGCATATGGTCCATGCTACCCCTGAGCAAGCAGCTTTTTAAGCAGCTACCCTGCCTGGTTTTAGGGGACTGGATTTGATGCATTTGTGAGGTTTGCTGTGTTATGTAACCCAGACCTACAAAGATTTTTACCTTTTTTGTAGTCACAGTTGATTAAAGCTGACCTGGCAAGAGCCCAAAAAGCTTTTGAGAGGATTAGTGGTTATTAGTGTCATTGCCTCCTCTACTGTAAAAGTGGCTCTGTTAGGAGCGGCCAGGCAGCACCGCCGGGCACAGCTCAGCCTCAGAGCGCCGTGGGGACAGGGGAGCTGGGATCGGCCCCAGCAGAGCTTTGTGCCACTGGCAGGGCCTTGTGTCACCTGCAGGGCCTTGTGTCACTGGCAGGGCCTTGTGTCACCGTCAGGGCTTTGTGCCACTGGCAGGGCCTTGTGTCACCGGCAGGGCCTTGTGCCACTGGCAGAGCTTTGTGTCACTGGCAGGGCCTGGTGCCACTGGTAGAGCCTTATGCCCTGGCAGAGCTTTGGGCCACCAGCAGAGCCTTGTGTCACCAGCAGAGCCTGGTGCCACCAGCAGAGCCTTGTGCCCCAGCAGATCCTGGTGCCACTGGCAGGGCCTGGTGCCACCAGCAGAGCCTTGTGCCCCGGCAGAGCTTTGTGTCACCAGCAGAGCCTGGTGCCACCTGCAGAGCCTGGTGCCACCTGCAGAGCCTTGTGCCCCAGCAGATCCTGGTGCCACCAGCAGAGCCTTGTGTCATCGGCAGAGCCTGGTGCCATCGGCAGAGCCTTGTGCCCCGGCAGATCCTGGTGCCACCGGCAGAGCCTGGTGCCACTGCCACCTCTGCTCCCAGGGAGTGGGACAGCCCCGTTCGGTGCCGGGGAGCCCCGAAGAGCCCCGGGGAGCGGCACTGGGGCTGCCCCCATCCCTGCTCACGGCTCACCTGGGTGGCGGCCGAGGCAGGGACATCAATCAACACTCACCTCTGAAGTGCTTTGTCTCCCTTTCCTCCCTCCGTGCTTTGTGCGCTGCAGTGAAAAGGTGGCTGGCGCTGAACTTTTTACCTTCAAGGCTAAGTATTTTGTGTGCTGGAGAGAATGGCCATTAAAATGATTTGTGAAATAAATACTATCACTGAGGCAGGTGTTGGACCTGTAAACAGTTAATTGCCAGAGCTCTGCAGACGTCGAATATTTCTTTTGAGACATCTGCCAGCTAATATTATCTGATAGCAGCTCGTTCAGTTGATGAATCTGTCATTTTGCAATTTAGCTACCAGAATGTGTGCTGGGTTGATCAGCTTGCAAACCTGTGTTTAGATGAGCTTCACAATCTGCGGTCATCTGGAGACATTCAAGGTATAATGCAATTAATAATTTACCATCATCCTGACATGAAAGGAACTTACAGTAGAAAAGTCAAAACATTTCAGTTTTCTGTGCCTTTGAGACTCATGTGAATGTTGCTTTTAAACCATGGTCAGAGTAATAAAAGCCTGGTCCAGCCTAAGGGTCAATGAACAGCAGAAGATGGGGCACATTGTTAGGCAGACAGCCAAAACTTATTTGTAGAAACTTGGTGAAATAATATTTGTGTTTAATATTTGTGTTCAGCATTTTTCAGCTGGTTTGTGCCTTGATAATTAGTACAGAACTTTGCTGCAGGTAAGCCAATCATGCTCTAAAAGACATGCATGATACTCAGAAGTTGATCCATAAGTAACCATGGAAAGAAAGACGGGACTGTGTTTAAAACAGACAGGATTGACAGGATTCATGTCTACTTTTGTATTGGACTGCATTTTAAACTGTTCAAATTAAAGCAGTTTTGTAAGTGGAAAGTGTGACAATACTTGTGAGCTGGTCCACTGAATATTGTTTTTTCTGTTAATCACATGCAAGTAGATATTAACACCCTCCCTAACAATTTCAGCTATATTTAGTATTTTTGCTGTTTGGCTGAACAAAAGATGATTTGTACCTGAGGAGAGTACATTCACTCAACAAGCCTAGAAAAACACATGGAATTTGAATGAGATTTTATATAAAGCAAAAAGAAAAAGAGGAATGGGTTGTTTTAAAAAAGTATTAACCTCAAGGAGTCTGTGGTGGAATTGCAATTGAGTCATAATCTCTTAAAAAAGCCCCCACTAAGGCAGATAACTAATTTGCTCTGTAGTCAGGCTGCTCAGGTTACCCCCTTGATGTTTTGGGCTGTGGGGACCCTCCTTGAGGACTTTGTTGCTCTTGGTGGCTGCAGCAGTGCAGCTGGGGATGAATAGGATGGAGTGGCAGGAGGGTAAATGTGAGAGCTTTGTGTTTTCAGACAATTCTTTTGCTTCTAGGAAAGTTAATTAGGAAGTGAAACCTTAAGCAGTTGACAGTGTGCATTGTTGGCTGCTAGTGCTCTGTGACAAATACCACTGAAAGGTACTTCACTTTCTTTTGTAAACAGAAAGGTAAGGAATTTGCACAAAAATGTATTGGTGAAGATCTGCTTTTCATCATGGCCTAACCACATAGTAAACAACAGAAATAACTTGTTTTAATAAAGTATGGTGTTGAAACATTTATCAGCAAGCTCTTTCTCTCCATTTCAAAGGTATGTTTAGGTAAGAGGAACTGTTGCCTTAAAGAAACCCAATCTGAAATTTTGTTATAACATTTTTTTCAGGTCAAGGTCAGGAAACTTAAGGAAAAGTTTGACTTTTGGGCCATCATACAATTACCCCTGAGTTGATTAATACAGTATGCTGAAACAGCCATCTAAGAATTTTGTAGTATTTTAAATGTATCCCAAATAGTAGTTACTCACATAAAATTATTCTAGTAGTCACATTATAAAAAGCATGACTTCATTTTTATTGTAATTTTTTGCATGTAGCATGCACAGTTATGAGGCAAATGCAATAATCCATGTATTTTAATTTCTCTGAGTAACAATAAAAAAATTAACATACCTTTCTCTTATAGGCTATGTTCCCTTGAGTGGCATCATTATAAGCCTCTGGAGAATTAATAAAATAGACTTGGGGACTTCAGAGTTTAAGCCTGTTAAAACAGTTCAGCACAGCACTTCATTTGAACTAGACTTTAGTGGTGTACTTGTGAAACCAAATGGAGAGTGGTGTAGAGGTGGCTGAAACACTCTAGATGTCCATTTCAGAATAAAGGTGGCTGCCTTTTGTCCTGCATTTCCAACCTCGGCAGGTGGAGAAGCTCTGCACACAGGCTTTCACAACATCAGCCATACAGAGCAGCACAGCAGGACACTAATTCTGAGAAGACTGTACAAGGGTATGGCATTTGTGGAAGTAATATTTGGGTCTCAAAAAGCAGCTGCCACAGAGGACTGCTCTGAGGGCCTGGTGAACAGGAGGTAATGGCATTGTATGTCCACAATACATCCATGCAGGCTGGTGCTTAGCCTCATGGAGGGAATGCTGCAAAGGACATTTTATAAGCAAGACCCAGAGTTTTTGCAGCCTCTGTCACTCCTGGAGCAGCTGTGGCTGTGGAGAGATCTCCCACCGCTGCAGCTCACTGCTTATCCATGTTGTCCCCTTGCTTGTGCCATTAATCTCAGTCCTTGTGGTGAAACCACAGTTTCCTTAGCCACACAGATATTTTGCAATAGCTTTCCCTTTTGCCAGTGTTCCCTACAGAAAGGGAGAAATTAGTTTTCTGTTTATACATTCCCGTGAAGTGATGCTTTATCTGTTTTGACAAGGCTGTGTAATGCCATTTAGATTTAGTCCTCAGAGTGAGCTATTTTTAAAGGTTTTCAGAGGGTCATTGTAAATATAAAATTATTCAGATACTTTCATATTTTTCCATAGGAAACTCCCCAAATATTATTAGACTTAACTTTTGTTGGGGGTGCTTTGAAAAATGGACTAGGAAGATTTTCAGGAATCCTTAGTACAGGTCTAAATTTCTTTCTACTTCTTCCCAATGTTCTTCAGGATGCAAATCCAACACACTGTAAAATTTACAGTGATTTAATAGTAATTATAATAAATATTGTATAGGATAACTATGAGATAACAGTGCTTCAGTAAGGTGAGCTAAGTGGTTGAATAAGTTTATTATAAATCAGAACTGCTCTTCAGGCACTTTAAATAATGCCAGGGTCAGGTGGTACAGGGCTGAGTATTTTAAGTTAACTTGCTGATGGCTCTTCATGCTGTACAACTGGAGATGAATATGGGGAGGGATAGAAGAACCTGAAGGGCTTCAGGGGCATGGGTCTGCCCCCACCTCTGGGTACGCTGGGGTTGGGGAGGATTCCACCCTTATCAACCCCGTTGTGAGCTCATTCCTCATTTCTTGAAGAGAAAGGAATGTTTATTCAGCTGACACAGTTTCTGGGAAAGAGGCTGGAAGAAGAAACTGCTGCATGACAGTCTTCTTATCATCTAAAGTGGTGATGTATCTGTGCAACATGTGCAGTGTGGGAAGGGATGGGGAAGGATGGCCAGCTAGACAAGGGAGAGACCTAGGAAAATGAAGTATTTGAATGCACAGGGGATTATTACCCCATTTCTCTGCATCTACAACAACATCCATCTGAACTCAGCCTACCAAACCATAATCAGAATAACCTTTTTCACTTGAGCCGTTGATTAACCCCCAAAGGCTCCATCTTTCAGTGAGTTTACTCAAATTCGGATAGCATGTGTGGAGTATGCAGTGCTGATTTGCCCCAGAGTATACATTGATAACAATGGCTGTAGATGGGGAGCAGGGAAGGGCTGGAGCAGGCCGTGTGTCTGTCCTGCACGGACAAGGAACAGCTGAAAGCTTGGGGCTGCCTCCCTGCTCCCACATGACTTTGTGTGGGAGAAGATTTGGAAGGGTGTGATTAAACCCCCAGGAGAGGCATGCAAGGCAAACTGGAGCACAGCCCCTCATCTGATTTCTTCTGGGGCCTGCTTTTCCCTGCACAAGGTCAGCCCTCCTTGCTCTCCCCTCTGTACAGCACGGCGGGTGTCTCTGGAAGGGTCGGCGGCCTTCGGCTGCATCTCCTCATGGAAACTGCTTTGACCTCTATTTTCATTTGTTGGCCCGACTGCTCTCCTGTCCCTGAAGCGGAGTGTGGTTACACCTTTCTGCTTAAGCTGGCATGTTTAGTTAAAAACCAGAAGAAATAAGAACTTCTCAGCTTTCTAGAAATAACTTTTCTTCTCTTTTTATCACCTACAGAATGCCTGGAGAGTTTCAAACTAATAACAAGATTATGTAAGAGAACAGGAAATAAAAACACACATATATTTTATTTCTGCAGAAACAGCCCCTTTGCATTTAGTCTTCCAACACAGTAAATGAGCCCTCTATATACTTTGGCACTACAAAGCATTTCAAAGATACTTCTGGTAAACACCAATACCATATCTATGCCTCTAAACCTAATTTTTCAGATATGTATACATTGTAGAAGTGGAACAAAAGTCAGCTTCAACATTTTAAGCAATCAGTTTGATTCTGGTCACAGCAATTACTCTTTCTGTCAGCAGGAAGAAAATTTACAATCATGAAATCAAAGGGTCTAACTTATTCCTGTATAATGCAGCATAAGATGTATGTAAATTGGATCACCCCCCTGGAAAACCTGCTTCCTCTCATTTGCCTGAGCAGAGCTGGGTGGCCACCGTGCACTGCACAGAAGGGCAAGGCGTGCTCAGCCCAGCCCCTGGGCAGGTGGAAGGAGCAGGGGCATGGCCAGGGCTGTGCTGCTGTGCCAAGGCAGGGTCCTGCTGTGTCCCCATCCCTCTCCCTGTGCACCCCGTGCAGTGCTGCCAGAGCTGCCATCCCACCTCTCCTGACCCACTCCTGCCATCCTGGAGTAACACCTCAGTTCCAGCTGCATTGCAGCCCTTTTCTGTCATCCCCCCTTCAAGGAACATCCAGCTGTCTTCATGCCCTCACGTCTGCCTTTTTTTCCTTTTCAGGAGTGAGGCATTGACAGCTTTCCATTTTCCATTCTCCCCTTCTTCCCTGTGGGTTTTTGGAAATGGCTGAGGAAAACAGTGATCAGCCAATTTATGTGACACTCTCTCAGATAAACAAATGGGAAAATGGGACTTTTGAGGCTTGTCTGGACAGTGTAATTAAAATGAACTTTGTGTAGCAGTTGTAAATTGACCCTTGGCAAACAGCGCGGCTGGTCAGATCAGGTTGTGGAAAGAGCTTCATCATTTCTTAACATAGGTGATTCTGCATCTTAGTAATTCTATAATGTTATTTTTTTTCTCTTTGTAGAATTTTAATGGGTTTATTTATAAGATTTTGGGACACCTACATCATCTCCTTTCACCAAATCACCTTTTCCTATAAATAGTTCAGGTTCACAATTCCTTTCCTGGGGAGTTAAAAAAAGAAAAAAAAAGAAAGGGGTGAGGGGGGTGGGGGGGGTGGGGAAGGAAAATAGTTCTCATTTCACTCATTTCAGTTGACAAGAATCAGTAAACTGGTTCCCAGATCTGCGGACCTTTCCTTTTGGTAATACATAATCCACTCTGACTACATTCATTTAATTCTTCAACCCCACTCTGCACTTCAAGTGTGTTCTCAGGTTTCTAGCTCTTCATAGTACATTTTTAACACATAGAAATAATGTCTGAAAACTAATTACATTAAACAAACTACAAGATAATTTCAAATTTAGTAAGGCTAGTAGGAAAAAATTATGTCTAATTTTTTAAATAATTTCTCTTAACAATTGTACAAAGAATGTCATAAATACTTCTGCTCTGCTGAGCAGGATTTTGCTTTTAGAAAATAATGTTACCTGTTTTTATCATAGCAGCAAAAAAGATCCAGATGAGGTTGAGTTCTGATATGCCCAGCCTCCCTACTCACAGTCACTCGTTGGTCTGACCTTCTCTAACTATTTACAGTCCAAATGGATGCTATGGATAAAGAGGAAAGAGGGCACCATTCCTTCCTTCCTTCCTTCCTTCCTTCCTTCCTTCCTTCCTTCCTTCCTTCCTTCCTTCCTTCCTTCCTTCCTTCCTTCCTTCCTTCCTTCCTTCTCCACATCTATCTTCTGTTTAGTTCATTTCATTTGTGATTCTTTTTTTGTCGCATTCAATATTTATCAGAGAGAATGAAGCCTATTTTCAAATGTAGAGGCTTGTCTGTACATCTTGTCTGAGGAAAGGGACTTTGATATGATAAATGCACCTGACAAGGCCTTATTTATTCCTATATTTATTGAAATTTATTCATATATTTATTCATATATTTATGGAAATTTATCATTTTAACTACTAACTATGTAGTAGTTAAAAAACACAACTTGAGATCATGAGGAAATGTGTGGGAAGCATATCTGGTCTTAGTTAAAACTTTGGAAGAATGTGAGAATTCACATTTATTAAGCCAAAATATGATAAATTCACAATGTAAAGTACAACTCCAACTAGGCCAGATGATAAACGTTTGAATGCAATGCCTGCAGCTGCTCCACTCTTGTTTCCAGTCCTTTTCTGTCTGGTCTATTTACCTCCCCTTAAGAGCTGCAGGACATATTTATTGAGACCTAAATTTTCCCTAGTTGTTTGCAGCACAACTTTCTGGTCCAAGGAAAGGCTCATTTCTTCGAACTATTTTTCCAATAAAGAGCTGAAAACAGCAAATACTGAATTAAAAAATTAAAAACTTTATAAGCACATTGCAAAGCAATTTGATTGTGTTTCTGCTTTCTGGGGAGCCGAAGAGGGGAGAAGGTGAGGAGCTGTGTGTGATGTGTGCCTGCCTGAAGTGGCTGTGCACCTCTGCAGGACTCATGGGGACCCCTGGAAGCTGAGGAGTGCGAGCCCCAGAAATCTGTGTCACAGGCAGAACTAAACAATGCAGGGCAATGAAGGAATGGGGAAGGGAAAGTCAGGTGGTGGCTGAGCTGGCTTTGGCCTCAGCAGTGGTTGTTCCTCTCCTGCACAGGGTGATTGGGCCCCAGGTTACAGATGTTTCAGGAAACAAAGCCAGTCGTTGAGGGAGTGTATGGTCTCTATTAAAGTCATTCTGGAGCCTCTCTCACCCAGGCATATGAAGACAATTTTTGTGTATGAGGCAGCAGGTGAACAGCCCTGCTTATTCAGCAATGCAGAAATAAGAGTAATGTGACAGAATTAGTGAGACCTTCATAGGTATTTTTTCTAAGTAAAATAAGTAGATCCTGTCCTGGAAAAAAAGTATAGATTTTTTGGTTGTCCTCTATGCCAGCTGCAAAACCTGAGACAAATGGGCACTATGACAGCTTCTTTTGTAGAAGCAAATCAGAGATGTGTGTTGTGGGGGTCTCTGGCCAGCTCTAAGGTGGTTAGTCACCATACCATGCCTGGGAAAATGCACTATACATTGATTTGTGCAGGAAGGACAACACACTGCATTTTGCATAGTGTGATGTTCTTTGTTTTAATAACACTGGGCAATTCTCATATGAGGAAAAATATCCTCTTTATAAAGCCAGGGGACCCAAATATTGACCAGTAAAAATAAAATGCTCTCTGTGAAGTGCAGAGTGTAAAGGAATTACTCTAAAAACACTGGCCTCAGTGGAGGATGGAGAGGGAATATGATAGGACACCGGACTTAAGCAGGGGTCAGGGCACAGGTATGTAGAGTTTGAACGTGGAAATGAGAAGCCCTGAAGTAATGTGATATCCCTCAGGTATCTGCAGCTCAGCAGAAATTTCAGCTGTCTGTGGCCCCTGCGTGCACCAATGAACTTGAGGGAGCAGCCCCGGCTAGTGCCTGTGCAGAGCTGTGTTTCTGACATGCTGATGGCAGCAGGGCACAAGTGTTTTGGGCATGTTCTCAGGGCACTCCAAGCTGTGGGATGCACAGCTGGGGCTGGTTTGCTTCCAACTCATGTTGGTACAGGTCTCTGCATCACAGCCCTCCCTCAGCAAGCCACAGGGACCATGATTCATATTCCACACTGGCTTCCCAATGTGTGAAATTCTTAAGCAGATGGTCTTATTCAGCATGACATCTTCAAACTCTCAATTTTTTGTTAGAGGTAATTTTTTCATAGGTGTGTATATTGCAAAGAACAAAGGCACAGATCATATTCACATGGTTCCAGGAATATTTTCACAAGTTTTGGCAACAACTCTTGATCTAGTGACTGTGTGGCATAACACATCATTGAGCCTGATGGCTGTGGGAACACATGGTGAGACAATTTTGTGGCTAAAATGCTTTAACCTGCATATATGTGCCATGTAGACACACTGCTAGGTGTACTTTGTGTGAGGGAATTAGATTAACCACTCCCCAGTGGTACCAATAGGATTTTTGCTGTGTACTTTCCTAGGGGCAAGTAGAGCCTTTGCCCCATGAATCCTTTTTGGACAGACTTGAACAAGCAGATCAAATACTGAGATTCTTTTGAGTGGCCACTATCTTCTACAATCACTGGATTAATAAAAGCATTTCAGACCATTGATGTGCCCCATACATTTCTGAGTTGAATATAAACCAGAAAATATGCAATTTTACGGCTTTTGGAGGGCTGGGTATGGATTTTTACATACAGCATCATGTCCTGTTTATTATTATGAAATAGGATAAGAGGGAAAAGCTAAGGGCAGGATGGAACATTTATTTTCTTGAAAATTAAACATCCATAACAGAGAGGATGAAGATAGAAAATTTCAGGTCAGTATGGTGTCAATGCTGTGTGCTGTCTCCATGTGCATACATTCCCTCATTCTGCTTCAGATTTATGGTTTTGTAATCCACATGCTCACTTGCAAGGTTATGATGACCCATAAAACACATCTGTATTGTCTCATGTCTTTGTCAAACTCTCTGTCTTCTGCTCTGTCTCTGGTTCCTTTCATTGATGCAGAAAATGAGAAAAAAAGACATTTTTATCACCTGGTTCGTTTATTCATTCAAATAACAATTGCACTGTTTGAATAGGACAGCTCAAAATCGTAACCCTAATCAAATTATCTTAAAAAAAAAGTCAAACGGACCCTCCCCCCCCCAACAAACCTAAAGAAAGTCTGTTGAGAAGCAGCTGAGTGCAGCTTGGACCAAGGTGAGGAGACAGGCTACTATCATTCCTGCAACACTCAGCAATGTCTGTCACACTTACTGTGGGGTGGGGAAAGCAAACCTGTTTTTCTGAGCTGGTACTTAGGTATTCATATGGACTTTGCTTAGATTGGCAGCAACACTTAAATGAAAAGTTTTGTGAAGAAATAGACACTAAAGATAATGTTATTCCTGTTGTTTCCATGGCAATGGACATGCTTGATGGACTATATCCATCATGTGTGCTCTGTAACCATCTGGTTTCACAGTCCTCATTTAAGACGCTCTAGGAATAAAATGTAGGTAAATAAAACTTTAATCAGGTTTATAATTACTGTTGTCCTTACAGAAATTATTTAACATGATTTTTCAGCTGCTTCAGCATAAGGCTCAAAGGTCTTTTTAGGGTTTTATTGCCACATTTAAGGAATAGTTTAAGAATTGTTATTGTACTTTAGCTACAGATGCCACTGTTTCTTCTTGGTTTCTGAAACTATGTTATAATGACATCACATTAAGATCTTTTTTTTCCAGGCTCCAAAAAGGTCACAGTTATTTTTTCCAAATGGCTCTGTCAAGCATAAAAATTAACCATACTTTGAGCTGGATTTTCTGTATTTGTAATGTATGTTTATGTTAGAGTTGCTGTCAAAACAGGCATTAAAGATAAATGTAGCTAATTAAAAGAACATTTGCTTAGAGCTCCTGGTAATAGATACCTCATTGTGGGGTCTTGAGGTAAAACTTACTTTCACAATTGATTCAGTTTATGGGATTGTGTTTGAACATTATAGAAGGCTATTTCAATTTTCCAAATTGTGCATATTAACCGGAGAACAATCAAGTTAAGTCTATAAGTAAATTGCAGAAGAGAACTCTGGGTGTACTTGCTAACTATGTAAAATGTTCTTGTTGGCTCTACTTGCTACACTTCATCATTTGGAATAATGCTTCCCAGCAGTAAATGTAAGTGCAAACTGGTTTTACAGAAGGGAAAAAGCCTATCTGGCACTGGATGAGTCAATAAGTTGCACACTGTAGCATAAGATAAAGAAAAAAGATTTAAAAGATCCCATATCAAATTAGGTAATTGTTTCTATTTTATCTTACTTTATTTTACTAAGCAGCTGTGCTCACAACATTAATTTCATTGCACATGACATCTGTGTTATCCTAGGAACTCCTATCCTGGGGAAAAGGTCAATGCCAGCTGCCATTGCTTCAAGTTTCCATAAACTTTCAATGGCCAATAATAGTTTGTGCTTTATAAAAAGGAAAGTAAAATAATAATGTATTTGTGTAGCACCTTTCATATTAAGGGATTTCAAAGAGAACTATGAACTGTAGGCCCAATCCTTTAGTTACATAAACAAAATTCCCATTGATTTCAGCAAACTTATGCCAGAGTAAAGAGGGCAGAGGAAAGGTGTCAGGATTTGGCTCTATGTACTGCAGGCAGCAATCACTTCATCTACTAATAAAGTTCAGTCATTTTTGGATGGGACTTGGCAGTTGTTTAACGTGAGTGGTCTTGAGCTGACTCAGTATAAATGGAAGGATAAACAAAAATATATTTCTCTAATTAAGATTTCATACTTAACTGGAACAAACTTTGAAAAATTGAAGGGACTGGTTAGGAGAGACAGCTGGGGCTGGGTTGCTCAGGGTCTTCAAAGCATTTCCAGTTTGGAAATGCTTCAGGTCAAAGATGCTGAGAATACATAAAAGTGCCATGGGGAAAATTACATAGGGATGTGTTTCAGACCTGGCAGAGGGAATTACTGCCTCAGGAAGAATATTGGGAATAAGCAGGGAACCTACAGGAGCTGAAAAAAAGGACTGCTCTAGAGGAAATCCTTGTTGCAAAAGTCAAAACCAGTGAAAATTGTGTGAGAACTCTCTAATGTGTCCTAAATCTTTTGCCCCAGTGTTCAGGAGGGATGACAATATTGGCCATGAGGACATATGTGAAGGGATCATTGGGAATGTAGCATCCAAGTGCAAATTTCAGCTTCAAAGTTCGTCAAAAGTGGGATGTATCTCCTATCTCCATCGTAAGAGGCTGGAAGCTGTGCTGTTAAGAACTGCAAGCTCCATAACACCATAGGGTGGAGTGAGCATTGCCACTGCAGACAGGAGAGTGGCAAGGGAAACAGCTGTGCTTGAGTGCAGGAAAAGGTAAGTACACAGCCATGGACATAAAAGGGATCTAAACTGTGCGTAAGGCTCTACATCAGGCTTTGGAAGAGATCCTGCAAGAGAACTAGGAGACAAATTAAACACAGAAAATGACAAATAAGAATTTAACAGAGGTAGATGACACTGAACTGTTACATTTTCCACAAAAATAATGTGTAAAATACAGTCTATCAAGATTTTAGGAAAACATGCTTTGGAAACAAATGGGCAAATTTTACTTATCTTAATGAGAGGAATCAGGGGTGGCATTGTAAAACAGGTAACAGGAGTCATGAATGTGGACAGCAGCAGTCTGTGGAAAGGGATGAAACCAGACTGGCATCCAATGCTGATTTTGTTCAATACTTTCTCAGTGACTTAATGCAAATATGAAAACGGTCGTGACAAAATGTACTGATATGCAGGGTTTAGAGGCATTGCCAACACATGTCTTTTGGAGAGAGCAAAGTCTAAGAGCCCAAATTGGAATAGGATAAAATATAATGATAAAAATAATGTAAAAAAAAATTCTGTTAGAAGCTCAGGGTTCATCTGTTCATAGAAGAATTTTACTTGTTGATCAAGGCTTGGCTAAGAGGCACCAATGTGATGGAACCACAAAAAGACAAATGCAGTTCCAGAATTTGTCAAATTCCTGCCAGTATGGGCAAAAACTACTAGCATCAACCTACAGGGCTCTGCCTAGTCGTCTTCTCAACTTCTGTCTTTAGAAAAGCCACTTGAAAGCCCAGCAGATGCAGAAAATGTCCCCCACAGGTTTAAAAGAAGTGTCTCTGTCCTTCTGAGAGGATGGAAGAGATGGTCTTGGTCAGACTGGTGAAATGAGAGTAGGGGAAGGGCACAAGGGAAAGCAGCAGGGAGAAAAGTCATTTAAACTAAAAATGATTTCACATGTACAGTGGGTGTCAACTGAGAAAAACAAGTTTAAGTTTGAAACTAGAAGGCAACTCCTCATTCTTAGAGCAAGTGCATTTTGGAATATTCTCCACTAGAGTAACAGAGGCCGAAACCCAACAGTTTTTATGTTGGAGTGTATGAAAGAAATTATACAATGTGTTTGCTTACTGTAACAGGGGAATTGACTTAATGGCCCAGAAAGTTCCTCGGAGCCCTGTGTTCTGATATCCTCTGCAGCAAACACTGTTGCTGTATAAGAGATTTGAGCAGAAATTAAGTGCAGTCCTGTTGAAATTGAAGTGGGAATTTAAGTTCCCCAAGAGTAATTAGCCTTGCTGTGTGTGGTCAGGACATGGAAGAGGCATTTAATGGCTGCAAATATCAGTAGGTCTTTAAGTGGTGGAGGAGATTATAAGGTACTGGGATATTCATGTAGTAATACTCACTTAAGTTCAAGGGATATGTCCTTTTGCACAGCAACTATTAACACAGTGTTGGGATACTGGTTCAGCTTTCACTAAGGTGACAACTGCTGTGTCTGACTGTCCCTGGCCATCCCAGATGTGGAAGAAACAAAATAACCCAGCTTGTCTTTACATTAGCAACTGGAAATGTCCTGTTTTGGGGGACAGCTTTGAATGCACACTATTATAAAAGAGTCCACTTAAAGGGACTATTAAAGGGACATGCAACACCACAGTTTTCATGCAACAGGATGAAACCAAATATAGCAAAGGGGAGAAATCAATTTCCATTTATCTAAATACAGGCACATTTTGTAGCAAAATGAATCAATTAAATGGGAGAGTGTTCTCAATCTGTTGTCTTAAGATCTCAGTTTTAACATGCAACTTAAAATGAGATCAGGAAAAGGCATTTTGAATGTAGGCAGAAATTTTTTGCCATCACTAGCACTGCCTGGCTTATGAAAATTGCTGAGAGTTGTTGTCTAACAATATTATCACATGAAACAGCACACAAGTGATAGGGGTTTTTTTCTGAACTACTAAAAAGCATTAATAACTAATTATTTTAGAGGCATGCCATTAATTGTGGTGCAATTTTCACAATGTGTACAATATTTAACTGCATATTTTGTCCAATGCAATTATAGGAAATGTTTTTACGAGATGTCTCTCTGGCTTTATACACATTGTGGTTGCTCTAATTATTTTTCCCCGTTATAATGTACAACATTCCCAGGATCCTGTCTTGTAAACCATTCACTGTTAGACAGGATACATAGAGAATAGTGTAGTATAGTTTTCTCTTTATTTTATAATTTGTTGAGAAATAAATTTGAAAAAGTTGTGCAGTCTGTGCACACATATTATTCTCTGCCTTTTTAATTATATTAGACACATGTCTAGTACTTTGTTTCCAGCACTGTGATGCTCTAAGTCCCTGAGGACACTGAAATAACTGAGTGAAATTAACACTGAAAAACTATATTACATTTGCCTCAAAATGACCACTGCTATTTGAGGTATGCTGTGCAGTGTGGTTCTGCTCTGGATTTTCACTCACATTGTATATGTGGATGCAATAATGATGGGCATGCAATTAGTCAGCAATTGGCAGACGCTGCACAAGTCACCACTCTACACCTAATCTCTTCCTGGAATAATGGGAGAATAATATTTGCATTGGCTTATAACTAAAAATCTTCTTAAATACAACTTGATTTTGTATATTTTACCCAATTGTATAATTGTATGGACAAAATATGTATATATTAAATGGCATATGCTACATGAAATTTTCTCAAATATAGTATTAGCTATTCTGAAAACAATTTCTCCAGACATATGGTAACATAATGTGGCCAGCACACCTGTATGGCTGGACAGAAAAACTGCAAAAGAGAAATAGAAAATTATCTGACTCTTTTTACTTCCACCTGACAACTCAATGGAGAGTTCACTGATTGGAGAAAGTGGAGAAATATCCTGTCTACTGTCTTGTCAAGGTAAGAGTAGTCTTTTCCTGATGCACCTAATCTCCATCCCCCCCCTCAACACCCCAACCACCCCAAAACCTCAAAGCACTCCAAACCCTACACATAAAAAATTTAATGTGGCAGGTCACATTTTTTAAAATATCATTTTAGAAAGGCTATAGGATTAAGAATTGCTATCTATGTTGTTTTATCACGGAAAAATGAGACTTTGAATTTTAGTATAGCTACAGTTTCAACAAAATCTTCACACTAAAGCTTTGAAATAGCAGATTGGTACCACATGCATTAGGTTAGACCCACTGACAAACTAACTGAGGGTTTAAATTCTGATCACACCACTGTGATAAACATCAAATAAGTCAGAATTTGTATTTTTGTTTGGATTTCATGTAGGACATCTGAATCAGTCCCTTTTCTCAGTCATATTCAGTCTTGAGGTCTATCTCCATCTAAATATGCAGACAAAAAAGTTGCAATGGGAGACTCTGGGTGTACAATGAAAATGTAAAATTTGAGACCTGTGTTGAGACCTGAGTTTTGCGGAGACTGTTTCATTATTTTTGGCATGTTGGGGGTCGTGTCACTGCACGGGCTGCAGGGTCCCCTCTCCTGCAGGCAAGCATTTGCCAAGCACGTGGGAATGCTCCGTGCAGGGACACCGTGGCCACATCCAGCCCCGCGTCCCAGGGCTGTCCCCTTCACACAGGACACCGCACAAGAGACACAGCTGTCCTGAGAGTACACCATACAGCCATCACCGCCTGACCTGAGGGAAGTAGTCGAGGCTTTCTTCAGTTTTCCTATCTATAGAATGGTTTCATGGCTGGAATCATAGATTAAAAGTTCTTTATATTTTTTAAAATTATTTGTTATCTTGAAATCAAATCACAAGGGATATAAAATTCCAGTAAATGCTTATAAAACAGCACAGCATAAGCAATCGGTGATAGTATGAAGAAAATTTATTAAAATCAAGAATAATGGACTTTGTTTTTCTTTAAAATGGTGTATATTAATCTGTTAACTTCTAAATTCAGATTTCTTTTTTCATAGAAATGCACTAATTTGAATGTTATGTTTGCTATAAAGAAAAGAGTAAACCAGAATCAATCTAATACTGTGGTGTTCTTAATGTCAACATCCATAGACTATCAAGGACAGCAGTTCATATTCATTCATAAAATCCTATAATATTTATTTTTTTATTTTGAAGTCTTGGTTTCTGATATTAAAAGGGTAAACTGATATATTCTCAGACATAAGAACATAACTTCAAGCCACTCTCCAGGAAGGAGTCTAAATGTAAAAAGAGCTAGGAAGGAGGATATTTAAACGAAGCTTTAGAAATATTCCTAATTTTGAGCTCTTTGGAGGTTTTTTCCCCTAGGAAAAAAAGAGAAGTGATGAATCCTTCAGTCTTTTAAAGTTAATCTAGGTGAGACAGTAGGAAGTACAAGAAAAAATCTTCCACTGGCAAGTAAAGGGCAAGTTGATTTTTATTTTCTAATGACTAATTCTATTATTTTAGGTAATTTTTCTATCCAAAGAGTACAAAATACAGCAATCATTAATAGCTACAAGACAGTGATAGAAGTCCTGTTTTATTGTGTTGTTTTATTTAATTTATTTCATTTCATCCTCTAATTGATAGCAAAAAAAAAGAATTAAAAAGTGTTGGTTTAGTGCTTTTTTCATGAAGGATTTCCTGATGATGAGCTTTGTGAAGATCATCCCTGTGCTACAGAGACAGATGTTTTCTGTGGCCCTGATTCAATAAAGCAATCCTGCTCAGGAAAGCAGTTAAAACAGAGACTATCCCAACAACCTGCAGATGAGAACATGACAATTTTTCAGTATTGAAAAGAACTAAAAACATATGCTTTAATGTGACATCTTTGACTGACAGTCAGCTTCCCTCAGATTATCCAGGGAGGAATTGAAACCAGGTTAACTGGGGGCCTGAGTGAATGTATGAGCTTTTATAGATCTGATTTTTCCATTACATATAAACTGTTCTGAGTACCAGACTAACTTCAGGTCAGATTATTCCAAGTTTGGCAATTATTTTTTCTCATCCAGTTCTAAATCTCCAGCTTGTGTTCCCTTCCTGAGACAGCAGGTCAATGCCCAAGTGACACATGGTGCCAGTTTCTTATTTTGTGTCAGCCCTATGTGTCCAAACTCAAGAGCTGGATGACAACACACACTTCTGAGTGTTGTGATTGTGACTCCAGAACCTGTGCATGAATCTATATTTATGTCTATATATTTTTTACAAAAAGGCTTATCCATTTTTTCTTTGCAGCTCTGAAACACTTGGCAGAGTCACCACAGGTATGGGACAATTTCTCCTTCCCATTCCAGTCAAGTGAAGTCCCAGGTGACAGGAAAAAGGAAAACATTCCACTCATCTTTAAAAGAGTATAAAAGAGGATCCTGGGAAACACCAACCTGTCTGCCTCACCTCTGTGTCTGGGAAGATAATGGGACTGATCTCCTAGAAGCTGTGCTAAGGTGCATGGAGAACAGGGAGGTGATTTGGGACACCCAGCACGGCTGCATCAAGGGCAACTGCTGCCTGACCAAAGTACTGGCCTTCTATGATGGGATGGCTACACCAGTGGAGAAGGGAATGTCTATGGATGACATCTGTCTGGGCTTGTGTAAGGTCTTTGACATGGCCTCCCACAATGTCCTTCTCTCTAAATTGGAGAGAGATGGATTTGATGGGTGGACTGCTAGGTGGATGAGGAAATGGTTAGATGGCTGCATCCAGAGGGCAGTGGCCTATGGCTCCCAGTCCCAAAGGATATCAGTGACAAGTGGTGACCCTCAGGAGTCCATACCTGGTACCAGTGTTATTCAACAGCTTCATTAATGATGTAGATGAAGGTATCAAGTGCAGCCTCAGCAAATTTGCAGATGACACCAAGCTGAGTGGTGTTGTTGACACACCTGAAGGAGGGGATGCCATCCAGAGGGACCTGGACAAGCTCAAGAAGTGGGTCCATGGGAATGTCCATGGGATGAGGTTTAACAAGACCAAGTGTAAAGTGCTGCACCTGGGTTGGGGTGTGCTATCAAGACCCAGAGCAGCTCTGCTGAGAAGGACTGGGGGTGCTGGTGGGTGAGAGGCTGGACATGAGCCAGCAATGGGAACTTGCACCTCAGAAAGGCAGTAGTGTCCTGGGCTGCACCCAAAGCAGAATGGGCAGAAGAGTGAGGGAGGAGATTCTGCCCCTCTGCTCTCCTGTCTTGAAACCCCACCTTGAGTACTCCATTGACCTCTGGAGTCCCCAGCACAGGAAGAACATTGACCTGTTGGAGGGCCACCAAGATGGGGCCAAGATTAGAGGGATGGAGCATCTCTCCTAAGGGTAAAAGCTAGAAGAATTAGTATTTTTCAACATAGAAAAGAGAAGGTTTCAGTGTGACCTAACTGCAGCCTTCCAGTACCTGAAGGGGGCCTACAAGACGACAGAGAGAGGGGCGCTTTACAAGAGCATGTAGTGATAGGACAAGGGGGAATGGCTTTACACTGAAAGAGAGTTGGTTTAAGTTAGGTATTAGGATGAAATTCTTTACTGTAAAGATGATAAGACACTGCTGAACACAGGTTGCTCAGAAAAGCTGTGGACACTCCATCCGTGGAAGTGTTTAAGGACAAGTTGGATGAAGCTTTGAGCAACCTGGTTTAGTGGAAGGGGTCCGTGCACATGGCAGGGGGGTTGGAACAAGATGATCTTTCAGGACCCTTCCAACGCAATCCATTCTATGATCTCTGACTCCAACCAGGTCAAAGTAGCTCTTCAGCAGATTGGCCACAGGATGAGAGACTGTGTGACACAGATCTATGGCATGGCCAGGGGACGAGATGACACAGCTGAGATTGTGACCCCATGGATTTCTGAATAGCTGCTGCTACCACAACTGCTTTGAAAGAAGAAAACATTCAGCTCTAGACAGGACCACATCCTCTCCATAGCTTGCTTTTTGCATTTTCATTCTTATCACTGTGAACCATCTAAACCACACAATAGTTCCTTTCCCCACCTTAATCACATCCCCATGCTACCTCTGTTGACCAGACCTGATGCATTTACAAGCTGGAAACCTGCTGGCACTGGCCAGTCTTGATGACTGACCTCTGTTCTGGTACAAGCTCAGTTAGTTCATACAGGGTCCATATGGCAGTTTTCTCTCCCCCTTCCCCCTTCCCTTCTTCTGATTCTCTGAAAGTCTGCAGTTTTGTATGTCTTTTGCAGTGTCTCCCCATGAGTATTTCACTTCTGTTGGCACTTTCCATAGCAGTATTAATAATGACATTTTGCTGGCATGGGGCCAGCTGTAAAAGTTTATGGAGTAATTTTGTAATAGAGCTGCAAGAGCTTAGCAGAAACCCAGCAGGTGAACAAGCTTTCCCCCTCACTCTTTTAAAATAAAAGTTCTCCCATTCCACAAGCTTTGCAAAGCCTTTGCACCAGGGTTTCTTGGAGGCGAGATGTGCATATTTTAATGTGACAGGTTTAAGAACCAGCGTTCTCCTGTGGCACTCCCAGCTCCAGCTGCAAGGCTGTGCCCCTAGTCTCCATTCCGAGCCATAGTCATTGCAAACATTGAATATAAAATTGCTGTTTTCCCCTTGCCCTCCACCTTCCAGCTGTATATTCCCACCCTGGTTCCCTGCTTGGAGCAATGATTTAATAAATATATCTACAATAATCATCAGCGCCTCTGCCTGCCCTCCCCCTCCCAGCTGCAGTTTCCCACCCTTATTTCTCTTTTGTGCCATGATTAGTACATATGTTTAAAATAAAACTCATCATCTCCTTCTCCCTTCCTCCTTCCAGCTGTGAATTCCTCCTGCCTCCACCTTACCCAGATTTTCAGATCTGGTTTGTAGGTAAATTTCATAGAAAAATGGAACCTTGTACAGTGCCTTCCCTTCCTGCTGCCTGCCATTTCTGTTGCAAATGAAACAGTGGGCATTAATGTGAAAGCAGACCATAGCCCTCCGTGGTGTTGACATGAAACCATGAGCAATCTGAAGAGAAAAATTCCTCTGCTTTTGAATCCCTTTCCTGACTGTGTCCCAGCCATGAGGGGTAAGATCCTGAAAGATGAGGCTGTAGCCAGGACTGCAGTTCTCTGTGCAGGTAGCCAAAGCTTTCCTGATACCTTTTGGTTCATCTGTATGATGAATCACAGTCTGATGAAACAGCTGAGGCTGGAAAGCACCAGCCCTGTCCTTCCAGCAGAGTCAGCTGCAGCAGGTGGCTCCAGGTAATGTCCAGTCAGGTTTGAATATCTTCATGACTGGAGACTCCATGACCTCTCTGGGAAACCTGAGCCAGCGTTCAACTATGCTCATGGTAAAGCAGGTTTTCTTAAGTTTAGGCAGACTTTTCTGTATTTCAGTTTGTGTCTGTTGTCTTTTGTCTATCAGTGGGAAATACTGAGCAAAGACTGATGCCACCTTGTTTACAGGATCCATCAGGTATTTTTACACATGGTTAAGATCCCTCAGTCTTTTCTTCTGCAGTCTGAGCAGTCCTAACTCTCTTAGCTTCTCCTTGTATGTTAAATTCTCCAGTCTCAACCATCTTTGTGTCCCTTTGCTGAATTTCTCCCATATGTTTGTGTCTGTCTTCTACTGGGGAGCCCAGACTGGGGCACAGCACCCAGACATGTCTCATGAGTGCTGAGAAGAGGGGAAGGAAGGATCACCCCTTTTGACCTTTGGGCAACATGCTTCTGAGTGCAGCCCAGCAGGCTGTTGGTCTTCTTTGTCACAAGGGCACACTGCTGCTCACACTCAGCTTGTCCTCCAACAGCCACAAAAGCCTTTCCTGCAAAGCTGCTTTCAGGGGATTAGCCTCCAGCATGTCCTGGTGCATGGGACTTCTTCCTTCCCAGGTGCAGGACTTTGCACTTCCCTTTCTTGAACTTGTTGGCCCATTTCTTCTGCCTTTCAAGGTCCCCTTGAACAGCCACACAACCAGCTGGTGTAGCTGTCACAGATAATAGCCCTTTGGGGTAGCAGTTCAGCCAGTTTCCAGTCACCTCACTGGCTGTTTATCTGGCCTCTACTTGAGCAGTTCATCTATGAGGATGTTATAGGAGACAGTGAAAGCCTTGCTGAAATCCAGACTAACCACAACCATTGCTCTCCTCTCATCCCTGGACCAATCAAGTCATCACAACAGGTTGTGTCAGGTTGGCCAGGCATGATTTCTTCTTTGTAAATCCATGCTGACTGTCCACAATCAAATTCTTGTCTTTTGTGTATGGAAATGGGGTTTAGTACTATTTTTTTTTTAGTACAGGGCTCTACCATGTGCCTAGGGACGTGAGATGGACTGGCCTGTAGTTCTAAGGTAAGACTGAAAACCATGCCCTCCTGATATCTGTTCTGAAAAGATTGACATCTGTTCTGTTCTAGCCCTCAGGAAAGCACCCCAATCCCCATAATCTTTCAGAGATAATTGGGAGTGGCCTTGTCATAACACCAACCAGCTCCCTCAGTATCCATGGGTGAACCACCACTAGTCCCATTAACCTCTATCTGTATGTTCAAACTGTTTTAATGTTCCCTGACATGATCCTTCTTTACAAAGGGTAAGTCTTCTCTACTCCAGCCTTTACTATGGGTCTCAGGGGCCTTGGATTCCTGAAGGTTGGTCTTACCAGTAAAGACTGAGGCAGAAAAGACATTCAGTACTCCAGTCTTTTCCATGTCCTTCCAGGTTCTCCTGACTTGTCTCTAGGTTCCCTGTCCTATTCAGAAGTGGGGTCACATTTTTCCCTATTTTTCCTTTTGTTGCTGATGTACCTGTAGAAACCCTTTCTGTTTTATTTCACATCCTGTAGGGGCCCAAAGGACTTGGTGAGCTTCCTAGCTCTCCTCTGCACACATGAACAATTTTCCTGTCTTCTCTTTGCTTCCTGTCTTTGCGTCCACCTTTGCTTACCTGTTCGGTTTCTGTTTTGTCAGGAGCATCTTGCGCATCCATGAAGGCCTCCTGCTGCCTTTGTTTAATTTCCTGAGCCTCAGAATGACCATTCTGGAGTTAGAAGACCAGTTCTCCTGGTCTCCTCTTCTATCCCAGCCTGTCTTCCTGGGGATCCTTGCGTGGAGATACATGAAGTGTCTAAGTTGGCTCTCCCTAACTGCAGGGCTTTGACTGTTCTCTTTGCTCTCCTCTTGGGAACTCCATCATTTCATGGAGCCCAAAGACTGTGCCTACTTCCACATCCCTGATCAACTCTGCCTTGCTTGTAAATATGACATCAAAAACATCTCTCTCATGTGTGATCATCTTGATGAAATACCTCACAAAGTTGCCTTCTGTGTGGTCCAGAAGCCTGGATTTCTTGTGCCTTAATGTATTGTCCCTGAAGAAAATATTGGGGTGGTTAAAAAAGGCTTTATTTATTTTTTCCTGATCAGGACATCGGTAGCAGGTACCCATCACAGTGCAGCCACTGTTGGTCTGCCTTGTAATCCTGACCCACAGCCTCCAAGACAGCTCAATGCCCAGCCCCAGGCCAAGGTCCATGTGATCCTACTGCTCTCACACAAAGGGCAACTGCCCCTCCTTGCCCTCCCTGGGCAAGCCTTTCATTCCTAGAGAGCCAGCAACCATCCACAGCACTGCGGCTGCAGTGGGAGCTGTTCCACCCAGATCTGTGATCCCAGTGATATTACAGCCCTGCAACTGCACACAGATCTGTCATCCCTCCTGTTTGCTCCCCACGCTGCTTGCATCAGTGCAATGAATTAGTTGCCCTCCAGAGAGGCACCCAGTCAGGCTGATTCCCCAGAAGAGACATGGCAGCTTTCCAAATAATGCTATCCAGAAGACACTTCCTTATTTATGATCATATGTTTGAGAGGGCCTCCCTTCAGCCCTGTTTCGTTGATTAAGCTTTGTCAGGTGGATCCCATGTGTGATTGTAGCGTTCCTCGAATGTCACATGGTTATAAAAAGCAAATCCCTACTGTCAACACCTGCTGTGCAACCAGTTGTTGACCTACAAGATCTTGCTCTCTCTGCAAGCCCATGTCACATGGGAGAGACATAAGGACTTTTGTATTGGACAACAGTCAAGGATGAAGCATGCGGTATCTTATGTAAAGCATTGTGAACTTGCTGCCCCAGGGAATGGTTTTTCCTCCCAAACTCACTCCAAGTACACATACAAGGCAAGAAAGGAACCTTCTCTTCCCTCTGCATTGAACTTTGCAAGGACTCCAGAGGCTTGGTGAGTTTGGGGGCTAGACTTGGACCAATAAGAAAGGTGGAAAGTCAGAAATCCCTGCTCAGACTCTGCATCAGCCTCTCTAATCCCTGCCTGCCTTCTTCTGAGAGAAGCTGATGGCATGCCTCAGGTCAAGTTCCTTGTGGCAGGCCCTGGGGTGGTGCTCTGCATGATGCACGTGTTGGGAAGGCTGAATGTACAAAGGGACCTTTTGGAGGTTAAACAATCACACAGGAGTAATGCTGAGTCTACAGAAGAGAATTCAGTTTGGGTCGAGATGTTACTGGAACACTTTGGGGGTGGCCCAGGAGGTTATGGTGTCTACAAACGGTATGATCAATCTTATGCTAGTGCATTTTGGCAGCAATTCCACAAAGTGAAGAGGAAAGGGCCACTGTTATGTTACAATAACAGTTAGATTATGGTATTGATAATAATTGGTCTTGATGGTATGTTCAGAACCACACATAGTTCAAACAAGTTCTTCATCCATACAGTTTACATATTGTCATCTGGGATATGCATCAGCTTTTTGCAGAACGAGAGAGCTGCTGGAAGCACAGTGCCTGGACAGAAACTGAGTGATACCCTCTACAGTGTCACATGAAGCAAAACAGCTCTGCTGCCTTCTCTGGGACAGGGGCCATGATCTTCTTGCCCACTTAGGAGTGGCCAGTACTGTTAACAATGCTAATGAGGAAAATCCAAGGCTGTTGTCCAATTGTCTGTTCCTAATTGCATTTAATCAGTGCATTGCAAACTAAAGGTGGGTCTGCCAGACAGTGTTATTACTGTGTTACAACAGGGTGAGTTATTTTAATTGTTATTCAGAGTAGATAGTTTATAGGAAATTTAAAAAATAAAATAAAAAAGCGCTTCTGTTCCACAGTGTTTCTAGTTGGCTGGAATAGATCAACATCTCGTCTTTCACCTAAATAGGAATCCCTGAACTCCCTCAACTACTCTTATTTCTGAGTCAGTTTCTAGCTGAAACAGCATTCCAGAAAGAAGATAAGATTATCCTTGATCAAAACAATGTTCTTATTCTCTACTCTGGCTGGAGAAACTCTGTGGAGGAAGTAGCTGCTGAGGCAGGGAGAGAAGAAAAGCCAGCGTTAGAGTATCTTGGGACTACTCCACCTTCTGGAACAGAGAGAACTGGAAGAGCTCTGTATCTTGCAGAAATGTGAACTCTGCTCCACTGGTATCCTCTGGCCCTGTCTCACCTCTCCCCTAACATGTTTTCAGCATACTGTTCTCACAGCCCTAAACCTATGCAACAAAGAGCTGTTTGGTTTACAGGCTTTTGCACAAAGCCCACACAGGAACCTCCTCTGACATTACACTTTTCACCACGAGAGAGACCCTTGGCCCTATGGTCCAAGTACAGCAGTAGAACAAACACTCAGTGGTCGCAGAAAGCTGCAGGTCAGGGTAATCACAATGTACTGAAAACTCACCAAATAGTCATCAGTCAGGAGCATGGAGCCTTTGTCTGAAGATCAGATGAGCATCATCGGGTCAAGATACTTGAGGTGCCTCAGTATTTGTTATTTGACAGTGATTTGTAGCTGGAACAGTGACACCTGCAACAGCTAAACATGGAGTACAAGTTGTACTGTGACTTCCTGCATGGTTTCATCCAAAAGCCCATCAAAGCTTGGAAGGAGTCTTCAGCTTCAACTGTCTTTCAGTCAGGCATTAATCTAATGTACCAAAACTATCTCAGACAAAATCCTTTTTTGTATAAAACTGCCCTCTGAAACTACCTTTCCCCCCACCTTTTTTATTGCTTCATCAAAATACATCCAGCTGTTCCTGGGCTTGTAGCAGTACAATTTGCCCCAGACATTCCAATGGAAAATTGTGTACATATATAAGTCAGTAACAGCTGAATCCATTTTCTTCAAACTCCTTTATTTTAAATCTAATGGAAATCTAGAGAATGTGATTTGCTTGCCCTAACTTAATTAGCTCAGTAATTTTAAGAGTATTAGCACTGGGCATTTTTTACTTCTGCTCAGTATGTTCTGAATTCCAACTCTTTGCTCATAGAAAAATGTTGTTACACAATGGGTTATTTTAAACTGTAATTGTCCAGCAAACTTTAAACACATATTAGGCCAGTCCAGCGCAAAGAGAAAGCGGCAGTAATCTCTTCACTACTCCCAGCTGTTATTGGCTGCATGACATGATAATAATAATAACTTGCATTTCTGTAGAATATTTCGCTTCAGGAAAAAAATTGAAGGACGTTGGACTGCTCTCGAATAATTTATGAATTCCATATGTTTATAAGTGTCTTTAAATGCCATGAGGGATTTACAGTATGGAAATATGTTTGCTTCTAGGAGGTGTTGACTGTCCATGGGCAAGGAAGAATATAATTGTATTTAGGATTTGCTGCAAATGCCATCTGCTTTGATGTCCTACATCTGTGCAGCTGTGGGATTTAGCAAACTCTGCCCACCTGGGAACAACGTGTCCCAAGCAGGATGTAGAGGAGAACCAAAGCTCCAGGATGCTGAATTAAACAACTTCTGAAGGAGTAAGGAATGGGTTTTAAAGAAATGGACTTTCAGGGAAAACTAACAAATAAATATCATTGAAGTCCTCTGTTGAAAGGTGACAAACTCTTAGGTAACATTAAGTGCAAACCAAATGCTTTCAAAATTTTTAATCTTTTGTTCCAAAGGATTAATCTGCGAAATGCTGTTAAGAAGGCTGTCCACAAAATCTTCCAGAGAAGTGACTCTTCAGTCTAAAAGGAGCTTGTGAAATGATGTTGGCAATTCAGGCAATCCAGGAACTAGTCTAAGGCCAGGAAAATTGAAGCCTTGGTCCCAAGGATGGATGAGGTACCTTATGAGGGACTAGAACAACAGGCAGAAGAGCAATTCATCCTACAAACACCATCCAAGACTGGGACAAAGGTCAGGGGCTGAAAACTGAGTCCTTTATTTGTGTGGAGAGTCTTTCATGAAACTGAAAGTTCATGGCACATACAGATGTATGGTTTAAGATAAGAAAATGCTTTGTTCTGATGTTTTCAGTTAGCATATTTCACATTTCATGTTCCCAAGTGAAAATATTCTGCTCTGTTTAGCTGCCCAAACCATCCCAGTTAACATCCATGCACATCTCCAGATGATTAGGAGGGTGCTGTAGCTCGAGTGTTGCAGGCTACAGGTGTTCACCACTGTGGCTGCAGGTGCCTGACAGGTTCTTTGTGGTCCCTTGTGCTTGGCTCCGGGGTTTATTGGCTCCCATGGGTCACCACAAGCCCTGGATGGAGGGGGAACTTTCCCATTGCAGGGAATGTAGTCTGATCAAGGTAGACCTGTAATGTGGAGGGTAGAGAGCATGGGCCATCTGAGTTTAAAACTTACAAAATGGAAAGTGTTGCTGCTGGGAAACCAGAAAAAATCTGCGATGACCTGGAAAAACGTCAATTTTGTAACTTCAATAGACCAGAATGCATTGAAAATGCTGAAGTAATATAAATGACTATTTTTTTAATGTCAGTGATTGAGACCTGAAGTGTTTCATAATATAAAAATCATTTGAAAGCTCATTTAGACAGAATCAAAATAACCAGACCTCCTTAAAAACAAGTTGCTTTAGATTGCAGAGCAGAAAATATACTAGGCTCATATGTAATCCACCAAACCACAGCACATCCCAGGAAAGTCATTACATCTGAATACTGTTTCCATGGAGATTGATAGCAAAACTCCCCCTGACTTTGCTAGCAGAAGGTCACCTCTTGGATGCAGTGTAAGTTACTCCTGTAAGAGTCAGCAAGTACCTCTGTTCTAACCATGAAAAACCAGGACCACACCAGCACAAGCAAAGATGTCCATTGCTAAAGGAAGAAATAATAATGTCATTTAGCATGCTGATGACTATTCCTCAAAGTGCATACTGTAGTTAATGTGCAAGACCAAATGAAAGGAAGAGGTTTGTCTTCTCTGAAGTATTCATTATAGATTGGTGATTTTATTTTACAATATTCCAGGCTAAATAATTTTTAATATTCTTCTGTATTTACTTTCTCAGACTCCCATGAAGCCTAAATAAAAGTTTTGTAGAAGATGGTATTCTGTGGAAGATAGAAGAATAGCATTTTCCTTTTTCTGAACTTTCAGCCTAAACTTACCATTTAACAATGGTAAAAGTAGGATTTAAGTGATATCCTAAATAATAGATTTCTCTGAAATTGTCTGCATGCTTAAATGACATCATACATAACTATATTCACTTATCTGAGTTTTCCCTTCCCAGACAGTGAAACTACATTGAAAGTAATTACATCACATTTCATTACATAAAATTAATTAAGCCTTTTATAATAATAATGAGAATAATAATAACAGCAATATCAATAATATTAATTCTTAATATAAGTATAATAATTGAAATTTGATAATAAATATTATAATAATTAAAAAGTAATACTAAACAAACATAAATAAAATTACCAAATAAAAAGACATATAATCCACAAATTTTTACTAAAAACAGATTTTTATTATTTAATAATGTAATCTGAAAGAAATTTCAAGTAACATTTTAAATCTGTTTTGGAGCTGTAATAATCCTACCTCTTGGCATTTTACCTAAATTGCAGCACACCTCTGTCCCACTGAATTTTCTTATTTTTATTGTGTTTACAGAGTGCACTAAGCTTTCTACATGCTACCATTTTTCTGAAGAAAGTGTAAGCATTAATCCCCTGCCTTGGCATGAGAAGTTTGGGCAATTCAAGTTTCATACAAAGGTTTTTCCAGCCCCATTTAGAAGTCCTCTGGAGGTGTGAAGGGCTGACTAGAGCCAACTGAAATTGAAATTGTGTACAAACCTCTTTCTGGTTCTTGCAGAAATCACACAGTAGAATCTATCCAAAATTAATTTCCTTAAGCCACAGATATTAGAATTGAAATCACACACTTTGATTTTAAATATCACAGAATCACAAAATATTCTGAGTTGGAAGGGACCTACAAGGACCATTGAGTCCAACACTTAAGTCATTCTTTTGTAAAGAAACCCCAACCCTTTTCAAATTAAAACTTAAAAAAAAGTGAGATACTGTGATCCACATTTTTCAGCCTACCATCTTCAACATGCAGTGCAACCACTTGATGAAGCAAATGCTGAAATTGCCTTCTTTAGCTGGGTGTAGAAAACAGGAATATCTTTCTGTAGTGATATTGCCAGTACCATTGTCCACTCAACAATGTCAACACATTTTATTTTCTTTTTGTGGACTGAGGTACAGAAAATCTTGGAAGAATGCATTGAGGAGTGATTTAGGTAGCATTTGCCAACACTCCTAAAATTGCTAGAGGGGTAGACATTACCAACAGACTCAGAGGTTGTTACACATAGTGCCCTGGAAAAGAACTGTCCCTCCTTTCTTCTGCATGTACACGGTTAAATGGAGGTTTGTTGTGGTTTGCAGTAATTCAGAAAATTATTTAAAGAAGGGTAATGAAGGTATAAGTGCCAGTAAGCACGTAAAGGGGTAAAGTCTTACACTTTCCTGTTAGGATGATAACTTGTGAGACTTCCTTGTTAACAGTGAAACAAAATTCCCTTTCTATGCTAGCTTCTGTCCCCCACTGGTCTTGAGATCACAGAAGCCATAATTAAATTTTTCTTAACCTTTCTCTTAAACCTCACAGTTTATTGCACTGTCACAGTCTTGTCAGCAGCTTCTATCCCAAATCTGCCCCTGTTCAGAAACACCAGTTTCAAACACCCCTATAATATACATGCTGAGACAGGGCAAACCTGAGCCTGAAACAAATATTTTACAACTTACAGTGATTTTTCAAGGTCTTGAATCAACATCCCTCCATCACAACTAAGCTCTACAAGACGTAGAACTGCCATCATAGATGTTACTTTTCATAGATATAAAAATTACTCAAGTGGAAAAAATCAAGCCTCTCCATTTTCAAGACTGACATTCACATGTCTTGAGTACCAGCTTTCTGCAGGACTAAAAAAAATCCACACAACATCTTTAGACAGAAAGTGACCTCCTTTCATGTCCATTCCAGGACAGTTTGATTTGAGCACTGAACTTCCTAAGGCACAACTAAAAATTGCACTTGTGATGTTTCATTGGGTTGGTTGTAGTTTCTGAGCTGCTTATGTTCAAAGACATACGGGATACTTCATTTCATTTAAGCCCTGAAAGAGAGTAAATATCCAGGAGTAACTGATTTGCCTTCAGTTTATCTACCACAGTTTGTGAGATCCCAACATATAGACCTTTACTTGATCTGACACATCCTTTACAGATACCTGGGTGTGAAATAATGCAGTGGAGGGCAATAAATGCTAAGACATCATTGTGTTTTCTTCCCAACAAGACATTTGCTTGTGAAAGTTAGTATGGGAGTGTCCATGTTATGAGAGGGGAAGGGAAAGACAGTTTGTCTTTGGTGTGTAAGCACCAACAAAGCTTACTGATGTGTCCTCTTGAAAATCTGAAGCAAAGATCATTGCTGTGTTTTACACAGAGCAGAGGACTGAGACTATGCATCAAATGGGGTATCAATGCTGTGGTGCAACGTGAGCAGGAAAACCTCATCCCATGCTACACTATGGGACTGCTGGAGTAAAATGCTGGGAGAGAAAAGGGGAAAAAACAGAGAAAGGGGAGAAGTTTGAAAAGCAATACAATTCCGAAGTCTTTCTGAGGTACTGAGGTTCCTCTTGGGGCTGCAGAGTCGCTCTGCCCCACACTTGGGCGCCAAAATATTGGAAAAAGATCCCAATATTACCAGGTAGATTGTGCCTAAGCCAGTCTGACCCTTGCTGCTGGGCCAAAGGCAGCAACTGTGGTGTTTCACCTCAGAGACACTTTGGGCTGGCTGGAGGTTGCAGTTGGGCACTGAACAAGTCCAGGCTTGTAGAAACTCAGTTTACCTCCGGTGGAAGGGCTTCAGGCTAAGGTGAAGAGGAAAAGGAGATGGATTCTGCCGGGGGGTTTATATCCAGAGTTTATTCCATGGTCACAGACGTCTGAATCTTTGGTAACAGCTCCAACAGAATAGCGAGCACACGGTCCTTGCTCAAATTAAGCCCAGGGACAGGGGGAGGGGAAGGGACGAATGAGCACCAGCCAGGTGGGAGGGGCAGGGTCTCAGGGGACGATGACACCCAAACAGGCCAATGACCCCAGGCCTGAAGGGCATCCTTTGAACCTGACCAACCACACGAGGCCTTGCTGGAATGTTAAAACTGATTGACAGCCCAGCTGGGGGTGAGGGGGAAGGGGAAGAGAGGTATTGCCGCACCTGGGAAGGGACTGGGAAGTAAAACAGGAAATTGCAACACACTGCAACACAATTCCAGGAACTAAAGTATTCTGATATTGGTCTAAGATTCAAGTCAAATTATACATAGAGATCCATTTCCTGCTACTCATGAGTTAAAATCAAAAAGCCTCATCTGACACTCTTTACAAAATATAGTTTGTGTATTGACTCCTGGATCAGGAGTGCCTTGACACACACTGCTCCTGATCCTGCTTTGCCTTGTAGAATTCACCCTGCACTCTCCTTGAGGCAGTCACAGAGACTAAAACAGGATCTCTGAAGTGATACTCACATACCAGAGATGTCAGCTTTTAGATAATGTGAGGACAGCTGACAATTATCTTAGGTTTGAGATCTTGAGGATACATGTTTAGTGTGTTCCTCTGTGCTCAAGGTCCATGGATACATCTCAGAAATATTTTAATTTCCTTTTCTTATCACCACTTTGTATGTGTGTTCTGCATGTTAAATGTTTAAAAATAGCATGAGAAGATAAGAAAAAAAGACAAAAAAACCAAACCCAGAGTCTTTCAGGTAAACTCAAGGTTGTGTTCTTGGATAATTAGGGATGCCTCTAGTTCAACCTTGTGTCATCTTTTCCTGGAGTCTGGTACACCCTCTTCCCTTGTGTTGGTATGTTCATAGTGCAGAGAGGACACTGAGGTACCAATGAGATTTTTTTCTTAGAACTGATCTATTGCTTGCTAAGTCAATCCATCTCCAGAGGAGCACAGCTACCAGTCAGTCTTTTAAAACTGCATGGATTAGCAACAGATGTTTTCTTAGTCATACAATGGAAAACACTTTTTTCTTCTTGTGAAGGAAGAAACATATTTTTCTGGACATGGTACAGTCTGCAATGGTTTGGGTATGGTCTTCATCCACAATAGCTTTGGTAACAACACATATAATATAAGACAACCATCTTGCCTTCAGTTATTTAAGAGAAACCTGACTCCACTCCTGAGACAAAAAAGTCTGGCCAAAGGAAGTTGAGTTGGCTTCTTCTTTCTCTGAAAAACAGACCACACAGTTGTGGTGGATGAAAGAGTGGCCAAAAAATTAAGAGATAATTTTCAAATATATTTTTTTCCGAGCACAGTATTTTTCCCAGTCCTTCCACCCTTGTGATATGAACTACTGCATATGCTTCATAAAATTACCATCTACTGCTCAGTTGTTTATTTTTGTAATCACTGGATTTCATTTCATTTGTTTGCCTTTTGACCCTGTTTTGATTGTGGAGAGTTTTAATAATCAAGGGATCTGTAGATTAAAGTCTATTTAATGCAATAGGGTTTTCACAAAAAATTGGAGGAATTTCACCAGCATTATTGACATGCTGATTTATCCCCACATATCCCCACAATCAAGTAAGCACTGAAGTTACTAAAAAGGGATTTTGATTTCTCTGCTTCCTTTCCTTTTGATACTGGTTTTAGTGTTTTGCTCTTTGCTTTTTTTTTTTTTTTTTTTTTTTTTTTTTTTTTTAATTATAACCAGATAATTTTGTTAAATTCATTTAAATCTTGAAACCCAGTTCTGTGGTTCATTTCAGATTTTTAAAAATCTACCAACTTGGATTTTTCCAGTAACTTCATAGCTGAGTCAGGTCTGTTGACTCCTGTAGCTGCTTTCTCTTAAACAATCTGCTGAATTGTACAATACTCATCTGATCATAATGTTAGACTTGAAATGCCACCAAGTATATTTTATTTCCAAAACACTCTGATTTTCTAAATCACTGGGTGATTTGAAAGTCAATGGAATGAAGCTCAGAAGAAATGGGAGAACTAGATTTACTGTTAATTTGATATTTGGAACTGACATTTCACTCTGCATGTGAATGCTGAAAAAGCTGCCGAAACCAGGCTTTGCTAAAATATCATAATTACTGGTTCCTCTACTCCCAAATACAGCATTGTTTGGTGAAAACAATATCTTCTTCAGTCCCTTCACTCCACTATCTATTGTTTTATACCAGTTATTTACAAAAGGAAATGTCTCACTTTTAGCATGGAATAGTTGTGTCAGTATTTGATTAACTTCTTCTCCCTCTGTATTATCAGTCTTGATTTAAACAGCAGGTCATTGTGTCCTGATTATCTTGTGTTTTAACCAGTCAGATCCTTTTGCTTTTGCCTTTTCTCTACCAAGATGAACCTCAGGGTTTTTTCCCCTATAAGAATGCCTCCATTTGTTATGGCACTGTGCTCTAGAGTGGACCCTTGTGTCTTTTGGCATGCTGAGAGGAGCCATGGGCTAGTTGGTGTCTGAGGCATGCCTGGCTGCAGCTGTCCATGGCCAGACAGTCTTGGCTGGGGGTCCAGTGGGTCACTCCCCTCACACAAAGCCTCGGTGCTCACTGACAGTGCTGCGTGAAATGAGGTCCTGCCCAAGATGAAAATTGGTTCCAATTGATTTCTGCAAGAGTTCAGTAAAGGTAGACAGACATTCTCTTTCTGCAGATACCATAAAATATAACAATGAGCAAAGTGTAGATTATGCAAAATGCCAGGCAGCCTACCAAGTGGCACAGTGTAGCTAATCCTTGGTGACTGTGCTGATGGGTGGAGAGCACTGTGCTGTGCCACAGGACATGGCTGTCTGGATTCACTTTTGCTGTTACACATACAAGACTTCTTCAGATGAGACTGCCAACCTTCTTCCCTGTACCTCAATTGCAGTTCTTCTTTCTCAGAACAGCTTTTACCTGCTCCTGAATAGCAGGTATCCAAGGGTGTGATTGCTATTTGTGACCAGTGCTATCTGCCAGGGGAGGAAGGTCATGCTGACACCTTTAGCAGGGCTCAGGACCTGCCCTTCCAGCCCTGTGTACCAGAGCTTTCTGCAGCAGTTCTGACCATTGTGGTCTCTCTGAGACCAAGGCATGGATTCAACCAGCTGGATTATAAAAAAGCTGGTTTAGATTGAAGACCTTCATGATTTTGTGACATGCTCCTGACTATTTCTGTGTTCAACTGCAAAATAATGCTTGAAAGCTGAAGGATCCCAATCTTTGTGTTCTTGGTGAAGGACTTGACAGGGTGTGGTTTGTGACAGCAATACACTGTTCTTGCTCGACTCTAAACTTTAGTGCTGCATTCCCTCAAGCAGCTGTCTGACACCCTGAAGACTGGGAGGAAGGAGAGTTCCAGTTTTCAGTGGTGGTCACTGCACAGGGGTGACCACTGGTCACTTGCCAGTACAGACCCACCTGTTGTGAGGCACTGTGTGGGTAGTATGTCTAGAGGCACTAGTATGCTAGATGTTTGGTGTGGGGCAGACTCAGAACTGCACCCCTTTAAAATATACATTTTCCTGGCTGCTTGACAAGGTTTTTCAGTCATATATTTCTTCCTAGAATTCACTGTCATGAGAAACCTGTCTGTCGTCTGTCTGTCAGGGCAAACATGTCAGTGACAGCCTGCATATACTGAAAACTGTCTGTATGTTGGGTTGGGCCTTTGAAATTTCTTTTCCAAGTGTGTTACTTTCATTATATAGCATTTAGATTACACTTACTGTTTGTTTAACTTCTTTGTAGCAGATCTAGTTATTTCCAAACTGCTTGGAGCCTTTTATCATGATATTTTACTTTTCCCCCCTCATCTGTTTAGGCTTAAGCACTCTGTATATGATAAAAAATTGTTTTATTTTCCTGTAAAACACCTTGGATACGGAATACAACCCATATGGCAGTTTAAGGAAACAGCATCTCCCAAAGAGGGTGTTGAATGTGCACAAATATGTTCTTGTTTTTTACTAGGGGCACCTGCCAAAACCCTGCTGACACATCAAGTGTAAAAAAAATATTTGGCATCAGTCATCTCCAAAATTTCCTTGTAGATATTGGAAAATATTCTCTTTTATGTATTTATTTAATTCTGCGTGATATTTCCTGATTCGTATGGTCACATCTGTATGGAAAGGTAAACATGGCATGGCATGTTCTCAAGTACTGAGGCCAACTAGTCCATCCTGGTAAATTTGCTGTCCCTCAAAATAGTGACAACTTATTAGAGTTGGGCCTTGAAAAGATGTAATCTATTTATCGAAACATAACTTGAAAGAACTAAATCAGAAGTCAGATTGGAGATTATCCAGAATATGTTCAGGTCAGTGTCATCCTCTCCTCCCTGCAGGTGGAGGCAATCTGGGGCAGCCCGCCTCACCCTGAGCGTGCTTCTGCTGCATGCTCATGGAAGGGCAGCCAGCTCTGCTGGGTGAACACTCATCTCTGCTCTTCACCTGTTGGTCTGCAGCTTCCCAGAGCAGAGCACAGCGACCTGTGGAGGCAGCAGGCATCCTGGAGCAGAAGCTGGTGTCACAGAGAAAATGCTTTCCATGCAAAAAAAAGTAAAAAAAAGTCACATCTGTCCATTCTTGCCTGCACCATATGGCTGTGAGCTGGCTGTGTCTGCACCATTGCCTGTTCAATAGCACAGCACAGGCTGGCCTTAGTCCTCAGAGTTTTGGGGAGGAGGAGGAAGTGAAGACAACCAAACAGCTCTTGCAAGGATCTTGCACATTAGCTGCTGAAGGAGGCAGCATTTGCAAAGCATCCGCTGCCACCCAGATTCACCCCTTGGTGGATGGATGCTGGGCAGAGTTTGACTCCCTGGATGGGATTGGCAGCGCTGCAGAAAGTGCAGGGTGAAGGTCAGGGATGTGTTTCTGTGGGTACCTGCCATGGCAGTGCCTTGTGAGATGACCAGGGATGCCACATGGGGTGACCACCACTGACCACAGCACTGCCCGGGACTTTATGGTGTGTGGTGACCTCAGAGAGAGGTGGGTGCTCCTGGCTCTGCCTGCTGCTCCTGGTGGGCTTTCCTGATGAAATCCAGGGTGTTATCAAAGAGTTGGGCAGAAGGTACCAGCAAGTCTACATAGTGACAACACTGGGACAATATAGATATGAATGATCTGGGCAATGAGCCTATCCAGCTTCACAATCATCCTTTATTTATAGCTGTGGGAACCTTCTCAGAGTTGTCTTATGGTGCTTTTTCACGTTTTTTTCTACGACCTTAAGTTCTAGCAGTGTTCCTTGATTTCCTAAGTATTTTGTCACCTGTTTTCTTGGTGACACTAAGAATTTGGCATATTTTAATGCCAATTAAAGTTTCAGCAAAGCATAACATATAGCATTTAGATTTGATAAATTGTTTTAGTTGAAAAAGTCAAGGTTTCTGTTAATTACTCTGAGTGCAACATTTTGTTTTGTTTTGGTTTGGTTTATTTTATTTCAAAACATATTTAAAACTAACATGCAATCAAAAATATTCATGTTAAAACTGCACTTGTCTTCAAGCAGGTTTAATCCAAACCAATTTTTACAGTTTTTAAAAAGTAACCTTGAATGTTTTATGCAAGACTGACTAGAACATGAATAAGCACTGATTTAAATATTAACTTATTTAATATTGTTTCTCTAATGTACCTCTTCTTGTTTAAACTCCTCTATACAGATATTTGTATGCATTGTTGGCAATCACCAAACAATACAGAACTACACATGACTGAGTTATAGTTATTTTAAACCAGCTCTTTTCAGCAGTAATAATTTAAGAGTTAATAGTAGTTCTTATATCTAGCTATGCAATTATTTGATACAGTCCCAAATAGGATAATCTGCACTTAAATTCAAGTGGCTGAAAGAACTGTAGTCCATGAAGGAGCATGCAACAAGCCTCTGGCATCCAAGCACATGAATCTTTACCTAAGACCTTGAAGTCCCCCTTGCTGCCCAGCTTAGGTTTGCCAAGTCTGGGGATGTTGTGGTGTCAGATATCAGCACTCTCTGAGTGGTGAGGAGCAGGAGCAGGAGGTTCTCCCTAAGAGCACTGCACCAGTCCCAGACTGGGGGTGGGAATTACCTTGTGCCAAGCACAGGAGTATCCCTCGACCACGGTCCCACCTAAGGCTGCCCACGTGCTCTGCAGAAGCTGAGTTGTGTTCCAAGAGCAGGTTTCTGTGGGATGACACGTGGCTGCCCAGGACACTGCAGTGGTATTTAAGGTGGCATATGCTGTGCCACCCTGGGACTGGGAGGACTGGGAGCACCACCTTTGAGCAGCCTGATGATAACAGGCCTGGGATGCATTGCCTTGTGTGTCTCAGCCAGGGCTTCCACACCTGAGCCCCACTCCAGCACAGGATGATGGCATCATGTTCCTTACTCCTTTCCTTGTGCCATGTTTCCCGAGCCCGCTTAAAGATTTCGCATTGAGATCCATATTGGGTTTTACCTAGTAAATCACAGCTAATAGGTCCAATACTGAGCAATTAGCTCAGTACCCTGAGCTCTCCCTCACCTAGGGTAATGTGAAGCAGGAATTCAGTCTTCCCCTGCATGTGTGAGTTCCTCTTCGGTCCCATTAACTCCATCACTGGGATGGCAACAGACTGCTAAGCTGCAGCTTCATCTTTGTGTCTTCATCTGGGTGCCTTGTGTAGCCAACAGCATCCACTGACACCATCTCCATAGCCCTCAGCAGCTCACTCAGCTCTCCTGCTTTCCTAGGCTTTCAGGACTTAGTGTCCTCTTTGGTTCTGGCCTCAGGCTTGGAAAAGTGAATGCTGCCAACCTGCTTGGAGCCTACAGGGTATTTTACAATTAACAGCGTCCCTATTGTTTCCTCAAAGACCACTTGGTATTTTCAGCTTGAACATATCTTTGCCATTGTTTCATTTCCTCTTTGTTTCCTCTAACAGCCTGTTTTGATTTAACTCTATGTGGTCAGTCATGACATAGATTAAGTTGAACTGTGTACGACATTTGAAAAACACATGAATAGTTGTCTTTATGTGGCTGGAGTTCGCACACTGATACTTGCTTTTCTGATTACTCTTGCTGAATTGCCATCAGACCTGCACCTGCAGTCTGGTTCTAGTTGGAAACCTGTGTATTTGTGCCTCAAAGTGCCTGGCAGCAATCAAAACACTGAACTAGTCAGTTTCTGGGCTGGTGGCTTTCTTCTAGTGCTTTTTCTTGAAGGAAAATTGGCTTTGGTCTAAACATTTTCTGGGAATGTCTCCTTTTTGCAGAGTCTTTTATTGAAGTTTATTTTTCCCAGTTTTCACCACTATTACTGCTCACTTTCCAGCCAATATTAATCACCCCAATGAAAAATATCAACCTCAGCTCTTGAAAGCATACCCCCTTAGGTGTCTTCTTTACGAGCTACAAAAGTCTGTGTGAGGTTGGCCAAACATATGTTTGTGTATTTAACATTTCTCATAACCTGGCAGATGTTACCTGCTCTATCACGTTACAGTGCAGAGTTTTCAGGTGTAATTCCTATGTCTGGAAAACCTTTCCCTGCACACAGTGTGGGTTTGCAGCAGGCTGATCCTGCTTGCAGAATCTAGTGCTAATCTCTTGGCCCATATCCATGAAGCTGAGTAAATCACAGAGCCCTTTTTAAAAAATGTATTTTCTGTTCTGCTAGTGAGTGGTAATTAGTAGATTTCCCACCAGCAATTTGAGAGAATGGATGGGACTGCAGGAAACAGTGAGGAACACTGGAGTCAGAAGGTCTTAGAAAGAAAAGTCCTCCTTTGCTTTGGCATTGTTTTGGTTGCTTATGACTTCTTGATGTACAAAAATTGGCTTTCAAGTTATGATGCTTATAAAGGGCCACATTTTTTTGTGCCTCTACCTTCCCTGGATTTTCCTGAGCTTCCAACAGGGATTAATTTGGCCCAAAGCATCCACTCACAACTTCTATGGTTGCAGGGGCAGGCAGGCTTTCTGGCATGTGCTTTGCCGAGTCATTACAAATTCTGTCTCTGGGACACAGCTGTGCTGGGGCTGCTGCTCTCTCTCACAGACACTTCACGGAGCCCCAGGCTGCCGACACTGCTCACCTCCTGGTAGTGTTTCCACCTTGCCTTCCCTCCTTGGGCCAAACCAGCACAGTTATTGCTCTGCTTTTCCCCCTGCCGCTCCTTGGCACCAGCAGCACTGCTGGGCTCCGGTGCCCGGCCACCCCTGTGCCCCACGTGCAGGTGGCTTCTGGTGGCCATGCGTTCTGTTCTGTCAATGTGCAGCTTGGATTTGGGGAGATGCTGGAGGCTGCTCCTTATAAAGCAGAGGATGGAGCTCAAAGTAGCTCAGAGGAGCTCATTAGTAGCTCTAATCAGTAGCTCTGCCTGACTAACACCCCTAGGATCTCAGGTCTTCCATTAACAGTGCTAATATATGAGGGAGAACAGCATTCTAGTTTCATGTGCACAATTTATGAGACATTTCTTTTCTAATATAATTTTTTTCATCTGGTGATCCAGATGAAAGAAAGTTCCAATGCTATGACTAGAAATAAGAAAAAAATTTAAAATTTTTTCAAGTCCCCAATTTTATCTTCTTTTACTTTTGTAACTTTTCCATAACTAAGACACATTTTTCATGGTAGAAGAGAGATTAAAGTGCTTTGCCTTGATTTTCTCAGGTGTGTTATTCCCAGAATTTAGTTCTGAGCACCCATGATAACACCATTTTGACTGAACTGTGGCTTCTGATCAGGCCCAATCAGTGTGTTCTAGTCATCTCTCTATGTTCCCATGTGAATAAAGAAAACATAATTTACTGTATTGCTTTTAGCAGAGAGTGTAGAAGATAAGGAGGTAGCAGTCCCTGAAAGTCTCTGCTCCTTTCTAGAATGCAGGTCTAGAGAAAGATAGGAGGTTTCCTTCAGCCAAGCCTTGAGTGTCACGTTGTTTGTCCCCAGTCTAAGTCTGAGCAGTGGTGGTCTTCATGGAGGCCACCTGACCTCCTAAAGTTTCTATGGGGTAGATACACTTTGCTGCATAGCATCTTCTCCTGGAAGAGGTCTGGGTTGAAAATTCCACGCTGGCTGCCAGCATTGGTACTCACTTTGACTTTTTGCTTGACAGGTCCTTACCATGGATGTTTCCTCCTTGCAGCTCACATGGCTACAATGCATCTAAAAGACAAGCAGCCCCTACTTCACCGTGTACTTTTCACAGTACATCTTGCTTTAAGGGTCCCAGAGCCTTCTCTGCAATGTATTTGCCCTATAGCAGACTATTTCACTCTCATTTTTGTTCATCTAAGAGAGCAGCGCTGGCATTAAAGCCCATGGCATCACACAGGGTCCTGCCCATGCACATGCTGACACACAGCAGCAGGTCACAGAGCAGACATGGTGTTGTTCTCATTTCTGCCGAACACTGCTTCTTTGAACGCTGCCTGTGCCTCCAGAGGAAAACAGAAGATATGTCAGGCTAAGTTAATTTGTGGGCTAGACAAGCTGAACAGTATCTCTGTGAGGGTTTTGCACAGAATGTACCGGTGTCTCCAGACTTGGAAAGAGCTTGCCTTTCTGAGTCAGGCAATGGGAGCCAAATTCAGATGTGAATCTGAGTTCTCCAACTCTGGAGGGAGTCTGAGCTGGTGTATTTTACACCTTCTTCCGCCTCTCCTGATCCCACGAGTGTATTATGCTGGCCTAGCTTCCCTCAGATTTAGTTTTCATTTATGTTCACTGAGATGCACCCAGGCTCACATCCACCAGCCACAGTTTAAATCCCCCAGCTTTTTGCATGAATCCTGAACCTAGCCATCCAAGGCTGTATTTAAGGAATTTAAGGAAGTCTTATGTTAGTTAGTAACTCACCACCAAAGTCTTGAGAGAGAGATGAGTAGTGCAAGAAGAGCAGCTAACAGAGGAGCATACATTCAAATTATGTTTCTCCTTTTTTTTTGCCTCTGTACTCATTTGCTCCTGACCATTGGTAAGTGGTAAATAATTATTAACTGGCCTTTCTGATATATTTTTGGGACCATGGTCCTGTGCTAACCCCAGGTGTTACTGATGTAAAGAGAACAGTTCAGGGTGTGATTTCCTTCCACCACTGGAGTCAAGATGGGCATGAGTTACAGATAAGCCCACAACTTAATCAAAGACTAAGCATTTGCATGTGTCATTCTAATGTATGTATGTCAACATGTATGTCATTATCAACAATGTAATTAATTACACTTTTCTCATTAGTGATGGTATTGATAAATTTATCACAAATTTAATTATCAACATATATGCTTTGATATGCTGAAGACAGCCATTGACCACTTCAGAAGAAAAGAGATCTATAGAAAAGCACAGATACAGCTAAAACCTTAGCATAGCTCATCAAAAATATATCTCTGTTCATATTCAACAGTGACTAAGTACCTTCTGTATTTTAATTTAAATCACCTAATGACTATGCTCATATACCCTGAGTCATATTTGCTTTGTCTTTGCCATTGACAAAGTCCTCAGGGGGACTAAGAATTCTATACATCTTGTGGAGGAAACAAGTTATTTTTTGAAATAGCTTTCCCATCTACATCAGTTTTGATTGGTTTTGATGGTACCCTACACTACACTTACCTGTGGTTTTCTCGCTCTCTGGATGAGTAACATGTTCAGCTTCCTAAGCTGCTAAGGTGGTACTTTTCACCAGCACTAATTTAATATTGAAAAGCAAAGGAAATTCAGGCATTAAATTTTAGCTAAGGAAACGGGCCAAGAATGAAAAAAACATAATTTTAATCCTTTTTCATGTTAAAGGGACAGTTTTCATAGGTTATGCATGATAGAAGTATTATTTTTTATTGACCACTACAATCAGGCAGCCATGGGAAAGATTTTGTAAAGGTTTTGATTTATTTATATAATTGAAAAACTTCTCCTTCCAAACATGAACTAAAGTCCAGATTGTATGTGTTTGAATTTGGATCAGTTTCTCTTTTATCAACTTCTTCCATTGCTTGCCAAACTGGAAGAGACAGAAGGCCCCATGAAGAAAACATCTCTCAGCATCAGCCAAATTAGGGATCACATGCTTTGAAATGAAGGAAAGGTGATCTCTCATTGTAGTTTATTCCATCAACCATTTCCAGCACTCTCAGGACATCTGTAAACAGTGTAATCTCAATTTCCTCTTCCTCAGCACTTTACAAAATCGAACACATGGTAAGAGGGAAGGAGCAAAGATAACTGATCAGGTTTAGGTGTGATTACACTACTGCTCTGGCTTAATGATTGAGTTAGAACAGGGCTCTGGAAATGGCAAAGACTATGAATTTTCTCTTTTTTCCTTGCTTTACTGACTGTCTCCCACAAAGATTAAGGAAAAATATTTTCTCTTTGTAAAAAGCAGGCCTGCCTTTCTGACCTGAATAAAAAAGAATGGTGAAATTCATAATTCAGGTATTCCTTTTTGACTTAGATTCTTTTTTATTCCTTTCCCCTTTATTCCTTCCCCTCTTTTTTATTTCTTATCCCTTTTAGTTATATAAGGATTGAGCTGTTAATATTGTGTTCATGTAAGAGATGCTGCCTAGTGGCATTTGTCCAAAGTAGCTTTCTTAAACTTGAAAGCATTCATTCTGGCTCACAGCTCTAAACTTTTCATGGTCTAAGAAGTTTTACCTCTCCAGAAGATGGACCTCACAAATGAAATTCAGCTTGGTGGGCAGAAGGGACTGTCACCTCCTGCTTGCTTTCCCTTCCAACTCTGTCTGCTCATCATCCTCTTTCCACAGATACCACTGGTCCATTGGATTTGCTGGTGGAGCTGCTTCTGTGAGTTTTCTAACCTGTGCCTGTCCAAATCAGCCAGATGACCTAAGATACTAAATACTAAAATAAGTAATAATGTTTGCTAATCTGGATGAACGAGATGAGATAGTGTTCTTGTGAGTAGATGATTAGGCAGAATTGAGAGGGACAAGGGAAAGTAGATATTCTATAATAGGGGTTCTTGTTTTGTTTTGGGTTTTTTTGGGTTTTTTTGGTGTTGTTGTTGTTTTTTAAACAAGTGGAAACTGGGTAAAGAAAACCACACTGAAAGAAGTGGCTGGGTGCCTTCTGTAGAAGCAGGCAGGAAAACGGACACTTGCACTATATAGATCACTTACACCCAAAACTGCCTAAGGCAAGACCTGAGCAAATTAATCTATTTCATAACGTGTTATGACTCTATCTGGTTAGCAGTATAGCATTCTTGGTCATTTCAAACCCTGTTCTCTGTTTCTTGGTAGCTAAAGGCCTTCACTATGTAAGTGGATTGTATTTTCCCACATACTAATATTGGAAAACAGCTTCTGGGCCCTGAGAAGACCCTTTAATCAGAAACCAACAGTGCAACAAGCACAGCTGAGAAAAGTTGCTCACTGACATGAGTCTACATACAGCCACTGCTAAGCTGAGCCAAGTTCACATCAGTGGCCAGGTGCATCACAGGTGATTTTGCCATATGCATATTCAAAGGTTTCTCTGCTCCCATTTTCTGCTCGCTGCAAAAGTGAACAAACCTATGAAAATATAAAAACAAGGTTTGGATGGGGTACGAGTGAGTGTTTTTCATTCCTCCACATCACTTTTTCCCTTCACAAGAGTGTGGTGCCTCAGCTCCACACAGCAAATTGTATGCAGATGACAGTAGATGGAGTTTAGTAGCTGCAGCTCTGGATGCCAGGTTCTTCCCTTGCAAGAGAGCTTAATGAGCTATTAGTGGGTGAGAGGAGCCAAGGAGCCCCGGTACAGCTGAGCCTGGGATTTCTGCCAGTAGTTAGATGAAGGCTGCCCAATCTGTCCAGACTTCATGACAACAACAGGTTGGGGTTAGACTCCAGAGATTTTGAAACCTGAGGTGAACTGCTGGGTCCTGGTGGTTTGTGTTGTGGATGATTGTTGAACGTGCCCCTGAGCACAGGTTCAAATATCCATCAAGAAATGGGTCAGAGGATCTGGCAGATGCATGAAATGTGCATCTCTGTAGGTCTTCTAACCTTTTGCGAATCTGCCAGCTTCCTATAGTAGAAGGAATGATGCATGAGACATTTGAGCATCGCTCATGCTTTTGAGTAAAGGCTCTGCTCCTTGTCTAATATGAAGCAAGCTGTTTTCTGGTGGCTCTTTGTGCAAATTCAAGTAAAAACTGGTCCAATATGTGCCATATTGCCCTCATTTTAAGTAACGTGTACTATATTCAAAGGGTATTCCAGATTTCAAGCAATTTATATCTCAATCCTTTGCCAAGTGGGAAATTCATTGCCTGAAGTGTGTTTGTCAGTCACTAGATAGTGTCTCTTCTCCTGTGACACAGTCCTCCTGTGAGCAGGTAAGGCAACTCTAACTTTGTCCTGCACTTGTCAGCTGCAGCCAACAGTAGTCTGATGAAGAGAAGGATTTGTCTAAAATGAATGGGAAATTCAGGAGTACAGATAGCTTTATCTGATCAATATTTTAAACCACTAAAAGGCAGAAGATGACTTGTGCAAAAATAGTTCTGTCTAAAAGAGTTCATGAAAAGCCATCTATATTGCTTTTCATCAAGCAGGTTATGTAAGATGAGCAAAGACATCAAATTGGTAGACTTTGCTAATAGCATTTTCCAGCTTTCAATTGGTGCATCTTTGCTCTAACTCACAGGAGAAATATGTGGAATGTGCACGTATCCTTATTCTCTGTGGTAAAGCTCATTCTCATTTGGAGGCTTTCTTGTACAAACTGGGAATAGTCAGACTGAAAAGCTTCCAAGTGTGACACACTCCAGGTTTTTCTTGTGGTGTGTCACTCACTTTTCTTCCTTTTTGGTTGTATTGCTCACTTTTTCTACTGCTTTAACTAAAAAGAAGAAAATAAAGGAGGAATTTTGTAATTTTGATAATGTTAGAACAGAACGTTTCACATTTTCAGAATTCCACTTTCCTCCCCCACATTGTTTAGCTGAAACAATTTGCTGAATTCAATCCAAACTTTCAAACAGCCTCAGTTGTCCTTCATTTTTGGTGAGTAAACTATTTGTCTAAAAATTTTTGTCCAGATCTAAAATTTATCTCAAAATTCTCATAAATGAGATTTAAAACAGAGCAGTTACCACTGCCATATTTTATGGGGAAACTCCCCCCTACTAACCACCAGTGGTTTTAAGTGTCATGGATTACAACCCAAAAAACTTTATTGTAAAAGATGATACCTCAGTCATATAACTAAATAATTTAAGGCTCCCTACTTATGTGCTCTTGAATTTTCACTGACTTTGCACCTCCTCTAATTTATGCCATTGCATTTTTTTCTGAATATGTGTTGTTTTCCATCTCAGAGGAGACTTACTGAAGTTTTGGTATATACCCTGTCTCTAGGTTGAGCAATATGTAATTAAATAATGCTTTTCAGGTGGTTTGGGGTCCATGGGTAAAAGAAAACAGAAATTCAGATTTTTGTTTTCAGGACATTCATTACTTTGTGTTCATGATATACTAACTCTGTAGACTTGACTTGCATAAGTAATTTCACTTTTTGTAACATCTCTAACTAATCACAGTTGCAGCATGACAGATCCAAATTGGACAGATGTTTCTTAAAAATGAAATGTCCAAAGGCAATAGTGTTGAAGTTGCCAGTGAAAAAACAAAGACATCTGTACTTTCAAACTGAATTTGAGGGGGTTTTATTCCTTCTCTCAAGTTCCTATAATTTTTAGGTCACGTTAGAATCAGTGTGTGTTAGTGATTTGTGAAGTCCATTGTCTAGCAATGTCAAAAACTAAAAATGAAATCTATTTAATTTGGTATCACTCTGTGAGCTTCACTGTGTTTTTCAAATATTTCTTCATTTCTTCTTGGGGTAACATTCTCTCATGGGCTGTTAGGCCAGCAAATGCGTATTTCATACACTTTCATGTGTCTATCAACTGGAAATTCAGTTCCTGCCAATCTTTTTTGGCCTTTTCTTTTCTTACACTGATGTTCATAATAAAAAGATTGATTTGAGGTAGACATGCTAATCCAGTCTTTGTATCTTAGGCAAATTTTATAATTTAATATTTCTGCATCAAATTACTTGTTTATTAACTATGGGTAGTGATGGTATTTTTCTGAGTAACAGATCCAATGCAATCTTAACAATGGTGTTGTGATCATATTTAACAAGATAAAAAGGTGCAAGCAGGAGCCATGTTGTCTAACAGGATCAGGTTGTCTTCTACTTCCCTTTGTTCAAGTCTACAGTCAGGCTGATGTACCGAAAAACTCAACTAGTAAGTGTGATATAAAAGCCTAAATAGAATGAGACTGGAGTGTGAGAAAAAAAAAACAACCCAACAAACAAAAACCAAACAAACGTAGGGAGTGTTTGTCCCATTTTCTATATGTTTTATTTTGGGAGGTGTTTCACTGAAATCAGAATTGCAGGTGGTCACCCCTACAGAAAAGATAGTTATCTTGCAGGACAAGAATGACAGCCAAGGGGACAGTTCTACAGCCATATAAAATGTAAATCCCATATGATAGATGTATATTTTCCTCTGTCTCAGCTTTTCAGTCCAGAAAGCACATCTGTTTTTTCTGTAACCATTCTAGAAATACTGAGATGAAGCCTAGGTCCTGATTTCCCAATAAGCTGGAAAGCAAATGGGTCACTTTTCAGGGGAAGTTTAGCTGACAGATTTTTGACTGTTATATTTTAAAAGAACAGGTATTTTGTTTTCAGGTGAACATGATGCAATTTGCTTGTTCAAAGTCTGCCTTCCAGTTGTGCTATGTCTGGTTCTGGAACCATGTGGAAGGAGGAGCAGGTGCCCCAAGTGCATTCTCAAAGCATCCAAACTGTAGGCTGTCTGAACTCTTGGAAGTGAGCTACAGCCTACCTTAACAACTCTATTAAAATTAATGTAATTAATAGGTCTAATAACAGTTTAGACATGTCTATATATAGTTATTAATACTGTTTGTTAAAAGCAGAACTGAGTAAAGCTTCAGATAAATTATCCAGGTTTTCAAATACACCACTGGCTTTCAAACTACAGCACTAAGATAATTAGTGCTGGTTCTACACTAAGATTTCAGTTGTAATAAATTTTTTAAATTATGACTTCCTATTATCATCCCTATTTAAGACATTTTAGGGATTGTCTATCAAATTATTAGGAGTTCTCTGAAGTCTTTGAGAATGGAAGCAATTCCAGCATGCTACCTTCAAAACATTTATGCGGTTTGACATCTAAACAGACTTATTTTATTAAATGAAGTCTTGAATATTCATTTTTAATTTAAATAGTGTCATTGGAATGTCATCTGAATGATTTTGAATACCATATTGTAAAATTAATAAGTAAATGAAGGTTTATAAAGATGATACTAATTCATTCTACCTTTTGAATGATATTTGAATGCTTCATGAACTCTCATTTGTAAGTAATCTAGTATGAATATGAAAAGCAAGAAAACATCTTAGAGCAGTTATTGAGAGTTTGTTCCTCAGTGACAAGAAAATCTTCAGATAATTAAAGTGCATTTAATAAATGCCTTCCCACAAAATAAGAAGTGTCATACCTCATAGATAATTGCCTTGATGGTGGAATATAGTTGGCCCTTACAACAGTCACTTTAAGAGGGCCCAAACTGAATTGGGTCCTGCTTCTTCTGCCAAAAAGGAGGGGCAGAAATCTGAATTTTTGCTTCCCTGTCCCCAAGTACATTACTTAAATTAATTTCACTCCCTCAAATAAGAAAGGTGACTCTAATCTGCATTGTCTCCAGGAACTGTACTTTTCCTCAGTAGGATAATACCCTTGAATACACTGAACTTCAGTTACATTTATGAGTGAAAGGAGCCTTCAGTAGTTCAAAGTATAGTAAATGCTGCTCATTTCTTAGTCTGCTTTACCAAGTTGCCTAATCTGAGACACATAAAGCATGTCATAAGTAGAAGTGAAGATATTAAAAGAAAAAAGAATGAAAAATAAACCCCAAAGTAAAATGAATAATAAACAATTCATGTGACTGTATATCCAAATTATATACATATATATGCAGAAAAACATATGTATGTGCATACACACATATGAGTAACCTTTTTCTACTGAAATCACAGACAAGTGATTTAGCTTCAGTACCCAGGCACTAGTGAAAGTCCTGTCTGTAACTAAAGGCAAGACTACAGCTACTTACAACTTTCTCCAGAGCTCAACAGGTAGGAGTGATTCAGGCTAAGGGTTTCAGTTTAGTTAATGGCATACCATGTACACTGACCATTTGTTAGATTTTAAACTAGTGTTCAATTCCCCAAGTAGTAAGGATCCTGCTCTGAAATTGTGGCTCAGGCTCCATTTGAACTGCCTCACCACAAAAAAACCTGACATAGTATCCAGCAAAGAATTATTTTCAGGAAATATAAAAAATATACACCCAACATATTCTTTTTTTAGCTACACTACAATTCTTTATTTTGTTTCCCATGACACATTGTGTTGATATTGCTCAAGGCTTTCCGAAGAGTTAAATGGTAGTATGTTTACTTGAGACTAATAGAATAGTTCTTTCAGGGCTCAAAAAGCATTTTTTGTATTTCCAAATAAGCTTTCAAAATGTGGTGGCCAAAATATTTGAAATATGTGTCCCTGTGGTGATGTCATCCTCAAGGGAAACATACTTCTGATATGAAGTATTCCCATTAGGAATCTTGGAGATCTTACATCTGTATTCTTAACCTCAAGAGGTTATCAAATGATAATAGTAATTGTAAAATGGGATGTCATGTAATGGACTGCTGGCAGGCATGTTGGCCGGTAGTTATAGGTCATTGCACAAATATTTGTAAAGGAAGTGAAGGCTTCATTTGGCCTTGACAATCAGACATCTTAGACAAATATTCCTGAAGTGAATAATGTTCAGATTCAGGCAGAACCAGAGTCTTTCTGGTCACTTTGGGAAGCACAGACATGCATGCACACCAGAAAGGCAGAAAAGCCCAGTGGCTGTTAGACATGAGGTCTAACATGTTATTCCTAAACTAGGAATGACAACTCAACTGCTGAGCCCTGGATGCTCTTGGATACACAAAGTGGTCACCTTGACCATTAGACTCACCATCTTTAGGAAATATCAACTCTCCTGTGCAAAGACTTGGCAAGTAGCAGTCTGCAGAAGGAGCCCCACAAGTGGGGAAGCCAAGAGAGCATCTCAAAGCCATTCACCTTGAAAAGGCTAAAGAGGAGGACACAAGGGTGCACCTCTCTCAGCTGTGAAAACCAGATGATGCCACGGCAGCTTTGGTCCCCTTGTTGCTTCTCACAGCAGGGCAGTGACAGGATCTCCTGTTCCAGGGAGGCAGTCTCCGTCCAGTGTTGCTGCTCTGGCATGGAGACCTGCCTAAGGAGGCAGCTGGCCATTAGACTCTGGAAATAAGTGTTTTAAGTGTTGACTTGCATAGGGAGTAGTCTCTGGTGGCTGACCCCCTCCTGCTCCTTCAGCCTGCAGTGAGGAGCACTCCATCTCAGCACGTTTTTCTCCTGGCACTCTTAGCAGAGATAAGTAACAGATGCTATAACTGAGTCAACCACCTGCAGGGCTCAGGCATGGAAGGTCTCTTCAGAAAGTTAATCCAAATTAAGCATAGATGCAGAGAGGATTTACCAGCTGTAATAAAGCCTTCATTTTCAAATTTAGCTTAACTGCATTATGAGTGGAATTAAGCTATGCTGAAATCAGGTCACTTTAATTCTGAATAATAAAATGCCCACAAGAGTTTGATGGGGTGTAACTAATCCATTTAAAGCTCAGAGAGTCCAGGTTTGCCCCCCCGCAGACCAGGCAATGTTGTATTTCACAGTGTTCCTTCAGCTCCAGAGCTGGCTGCAGGAACTGGGTTCCCACCCTCCTGCTTCCCCCTTGCAACTTAGTGCAGATGGAGGAACTGTGAGTTTGGAGCTGCAGCTGGCCCTAAGCGCTGTTTTGTGACACAGCAGACAGGAGCTCTCAGGCCTGCCAGTGGCACTGTCCTCACACCATGCAAAGCACCACACAAGCAACATGATACAGCTGTGCAGGAGGAATGTGAGCCCACGCTGTGCTGTGTGCAGGCTGCAGGTTTGGCTGTGGAGCCTGCTCCTTCCCCCTCGCAGGGGGGTGATAATGGCCCCAAGGCCAACAGGATTCCTGGGATGATTCCTTCTTCCACCAGAAGTCAGACTCCTGCAATGAGTTGCTTAGAAGACATATCAAACCGGTTGCAATTTTCCCTATAGTTCCAGCAGTTGACGGAGGCACCTGGCAGAGGACCTTGTGTGGATGAATTCAGTGCCATCAAAACTGTCTATGTGTGGAAAATCACAATCACTCCAGCTTCTGTTGTGTGTGCAGTGTAGAGCTGTGATTATAAAGTAGCAGGAAAGTTAATCTGGTCCCTGGTGAGAAGTTCACAGAGAGCTCCTTTGGCATTTGCTTAGCCTTTCCTTGAGCCCTATCCTCAATTTCAAGGCGCAAGAGTTGCATGGTGGATGAGGCCTATGATCTGCCACACAGTGTTTGAGCTGCTGAGTGTGCTTTCTCTGCTGACAGGCACATCTTGAAGCTGATTTTGGGGCAGATTCATCCCTCTGTCTCTCACCTCCATCCCTGGTGGTCAGCACATGCCTGACCCGCTTGCAGCACAGTACTGTGGCCTCCCTCCAGCTCCCTGACATATGCTGGTGGTCCTGAGTTGCCGTGTGTCCTGTGTGGTAACAGCTGCCACAGCATGCAGCTGAGGAAGAGCTCCATGCTGTAGGGACCCCTGCTTGGCAGCACTCCCCTGGGCAGCTCTGCTCCATCATCCCTTCTCACCTTGTGCCCTGTCTGCCCCACACCTGCATGGCAGTAAGAATTGGAAAGGAGCAGTCCCAGCTTTGTGCCAGACCTCTCCATCAAACTAGAGTTTTCCAAGCAGTGGAATTTGGAGACCAAAATAACCCAGCTTGCAGCCTTTTGAGCTGAAATCTGCCTTCTCTGCAAGGTATTGCTGCATATGCACCTTCAATGCATAGCATTTGAAGCATCTTTGTGTCCTTGCTGTGTAGGCTGTGTCAGAAGATGTCCTGGTCTCCTCGGAAATCTCTTCTGCCCTTCTGGAAAGGGAGAGAGGGAGCCAAAGAAAATCAAGAGGAAAACAGGAGTATTTCTCTTCTCACTGACAGGGTATTGCACATAAGAAATAAAAAGGCAGAAAACACACTGGGTGCAAGATTATTGGAAAACTTCTTCACTTGGGCCTAAAAGAATATAATTTTGAACCACTAACTATAAGGAAATTTCTCCATTTTGCATTAATTCTGAAATGCACACATGGATTTTTCACCCTATTGAACAGACACTCTGATGGACATCAAGAATATGCAGAGACTTACCCACGTGAATCCAGGCAAGAGTCTTAAATAAATCACTGTAAAATTGTTTTTTTTTACACTGTAGACTTTAAATAGCAGTGAGACTTCAAATTTTCAAGACAGCTAAGATGTATCTGAGGCTGATGCATCCAAAAGAACATATAATGACTCAAGCTTGGGCTGTTTATATCCATTAGGAATAGCTTAAATATGCCTCACCATCAGATGCTGAAAATCTCTGCTGGAAGAAGGCCACAGAAATCACAGGTGAGTAATTTTTCTAGTTCTGCACCATCATGAATGCTGAAACACCCACGTGGGTAGCCAAACTGCCATGTGTGATGAGAAATTGACTCTCACATTCTCCCAGGCATGATCATCCACAAGCTCAGAGCTCAGTCTGTCTCACAGAACCAGACTGGAGAAGATGAGCCTTCCTTTCTCCCAGACCAGCTATAAAAGATGCAGAGTCTCCTTTTATTGGGCACTTCATCTATCTACACAATATGTACAGCTAAAAATAACATGCAAGTAATATTGTTAATTATTGTCAGCCAATATTCAATCAGTTGATTTTAGTCATACTCTCACATCAATAACTCCATTGGGAAATCTGCATTTTTTGCCCTCTCAGGACTAGGAAGAAGGACAGAATAATGCCGAAGGCTCAAGAAAATGTGAGATTTTGGTTCATTGAATTATGTCATTAAAGATCCCTTGTGTACTAGATACACCCAAAGGGGAGACCTTCAGAATCTAATGGGTTTATCACAAGCTCATCCAGCTTTTCAGAGGCTGGAAGATTAGGTTTCACTCATGGTAGTCCATGTTTTAAATACCAGGTGGGAGACAGTGGGTGAGGAGCTGTTGGATCTGGACCTGTTGGCTCTTGGATCTGTATGTTGGACTGATTTTGTTCTCTACTGCTCCCAGCTCCAGTCAGAGTCAGAAAAAAGACAGTGGGCTGAGCAGAGCTGCCTGATATTGCCACACTGTCTGATGGGTCACCAACAGGACCTTTCTGACCTAGATAGTAGGACCAGGAATCCCTGAAGAACAGAATAGAATTTTATGGCATGATATAGAAAAGCAATTTACCGAAAACCAATCCACCTTCAAAAAGCATAAAATGGGCAGGTCGAGAATCTCTGTCTGGTAAGTGTATCTGTTTGATTTCTATTATCTTCGAGAAAACAGAAAACAAAATTAATTTTGTAGTCATATTCAATAAACCACTGAATTGTCTGGACTGTTATTTGGTCCAGATTGATTTGTACCTCTCTAGTGCAGTTTTTGTGATAGGTAAGAAGAGTTAGAATTTTATTCACCTCCCTCTTCAGTTCAGATGTTGCTGCCCTCATGTCACTCTCACCTATTCAGAGAAGGAATGTCACGTACAGCATGCTATTATTTTTGTTCAAGTGAAAGAACATGTTATTTATAAAACATACTCACTTTTCCACACCTAAAGGGCAAAACTGAGCCTTTTGACTCTCCATCTCTCCAGATGTGAAATTCCAGATCAGATACAATCTAGAACAACCCTTTTTTATCTCTTTAGCTCTCTTCCATTCCTTTTCACAGCAAATAAATTGCATAAAAAACAGTTCTGACTGTCTGAGAACTCCGTCTCAAAAGAGTGGAGCAAGTCTTGAGTGACCTTTGACTTCTTGGTGTTTCTTGGTCAGAAAGCTTCAGCATCAATAAGGAAAAATATTTAAAAAATTACCAGGTAATAGTTTTTTTCAAATGTGTAGGGCAGGATGGCACAGAAACAGTTCACTCTGAACAACTCCCACATTGGAACAAATCATGTTCAATTGACCCAAAATTTCTAATTTGAGATTTGGAATAATTCTACTTATGCCTCAAGCATTTCAACAATGATAAAAGTCTTACTTCACCAGTGTGCTCATGTTGTGCTGTCTGGCAGTATAAATCAGCCACGGTACTAAAATCCCCTTCGCCATCTGTGGACATCCTCTACTACCTGCTTCATACTGTGGTTAGCTTCAGAGATGTTAGAAGTATGCAGAGGGTCTACATTCTAATAACAGAAATAATATGTTGGGAGGAAATAATATGTGCAATATAGACAACAGACTCACAATATTTTTAGTAGATCTTTGAAAGACAGATATTATCTTCTTAGTTCACTCAGGTTCGTCCTCATAGCCTAACATCTTCTCTGAGATTAGAAGAAATGAAATTGATTAATATTTTGCATTATCATGTGTATGGATCTTATCTACCTTTGTCCACCTTCCTTTCCCTTGTGCTTTCTCTGTGTTGATAAATGCTCTTATTCTGCATGGCTGGCATTTTGGACAGTAATGTAATGAGTTCTGTGAACTCCAGAGAAAGAGGTGTCTTTCCAAAAGGAAAAAAATATATGCTGTCTCAACCTGTGTCCTAAACAGGCCAAAGTTTGTCCTCTGAAAGTCTGAGGTGGCAGTTCTACTGACCTCTCTCCTTACTTTGAGAATTGAAAACTGTCATTTCATCATCACTGCTGGCTAAAATTGGTTTTAGTGTATAGTTACCCCAAAGCACAGTGCCTGGGAAAGAAGCAGGAAGAGGCAGAGCTCTTTATTATTTACAAAGCTTCACCATCACTGGAATAACTCAGCTGTGATGGGGTAGGCTCTCATGACAACATGCTCTTCAGGAGAGATGCAGAAGAGGAGTGTACCTTGTTAAGGAACTGTCTCAATATATGGGGCTTTTGTATAGGATGGATGATGGGCTGAGTGTAGGATGGGATGGCTGAGAGCTTGTGTGCCAGGGTCAAGGAGCTGAGTAAATATGCCATTTTGGTGGGATTGTGTTACAGACCACCTGAATAGGGTAAGAAAGTGGCCAAAACCTTCTTTAAACAACTCAAGAAAGCTCTTGGATCACAGACACTGGATTTTATGGGGTATTTCAATCTCCTGACATTTCTGGAAGAGCAACACTTTGAGATGCTACAGTCAGAGAGGTTTCTGGACAGAATCAGGGATCACCTCTCAGCAGAGGTACTCAATGGATGTATCAGGAATGATGCAAAGCTAGATCTGCTACTTACAAGGAAGAAATGGTTGGCAATGTGAAAAACAGTATAATCTACTGCTATTTTAGTGCCCATGAGCCAGTGGACTTGAAGATCCTGAGAGGAGAAAGGAGGGGAAATAGCTGGGTACAGATCCTGGGCTGTAAGAAACCAGGCTTTGGTTCATTCAGGAAATGACAGATGGGATGCCAGGGGAAGAGCTCTGAAGGTAAAGAGTTCAGAAAAGCTGGAAGTGACACGATAACAATGAAATTGAATAAAGTAGATTTTTCAATGGAGGAAAAGGAGAAATGTTTTCCCATGGGGCCAATCAAGCAGGGTAACAACTTACCCAAAGAGATGGTACAATTTCCATTCTCAAGAGCTGACTGAATAAATTCCTGAGCTCTCTGGGCTGACCCAACAGCTGACCATTCTTGAAGCAACAGGCTCAGTTAAAGGCCCTGTGAGGTCCCTTCATAAGTGAATTGTCCAACAATAAACATGATAGCAGTCTGGTGGAATCAGATGGCCATAAGAAGATTCAACACCAAAAATGTCAGCTCTGTTCTTCCTGACTCCAAATACTCATCTTGATTCAGCTTTCTGGTAGAATCAATGGTACATCAGTAGCTCAATTTTAAAGACATCTTGCAAATCCTTACAGGAAAAAAAAAAAAAAAAGTAGGAAAGAATTGGCTGGAACTGCCTTCTATTATGGAGATTACAAGTGAAATTCAGCACTCGTTTGGTGGGTAGATACTGTGACCACTTGAGTCTTCTCCTAAAGGCTGAGGAAGAGAGTTCATATACACTGCCCCAGGACAAGGTGAATCAGCTACCAGGGAGAAAACTATCTCTGGCTTTCATGTAAGTACCAGCTGTTCATACTCCAGACTGTCAGTTTAGCAAGTGACTGTGTTACAAACCTGCAAACATTGGGTCAGGCAGGTTGAGTGTTTCAGTTCCAGACCATCTCACCATCACATTTTCATGTATGGAGATTTTCAGATCTTACAGTAACTCAACACCTGTAAAAGCAGACAACCTAATGGAAAAAAGAGCAACCCTTGAGATGTTTTTCTCCACAGTTCTGTGGCGTAAAGTAAGTTGTAAAAATACTTGAAGCAAAACTTGGGTTTTTGTTCTGTTAACTCTTTTTTGCGTCATCATAAAATCATTGTTGAATCACAACTGGAGCTAGAATAAAGAAATTCAGCATGCTATGTTTCCAAATGCCACACCAGCAAGTTAACAGCTCTTCTTTCCTGCTTGTTGGTTGAAGAGTTACACTGACAGTGAATCCAGCATAGCTGGGGAAGGAAGGACAAATGCTCTCGGAGCTCTGAGCTTAGATGGAAGCTCAGGTTAGGAGTTTCCTGATTTAAACTGAGTTGTGCAACACCCCCATGCTGCAGTTTTAGGGGATAACTTTCTGGTGTCCAGCAGCAAGGTTCCACCTCCAAGGTGGAGATGAAGAAGTTTGAAAAGGAAGGAAAGGAGATTATGGAAGAGCCAGGTTTCTTAGGTGTGTTTCAACAACGTGCAAGGCTTTAGGTAAAATATTGAAAAGAAGAATCAAAAAAAGACAGGGGGAAACATAAAATGGAATAGAGTATGAAATGGATATAAGAAAGAGGACCAAATCAGACTGAAGGTGATACCTTCTTCTGTGACATAGTGCATATTTGGAACAAGGAAAAATTTTGCAAAATGCTTGTTGTCTGCTACTGAACCACTAGAAGGGAGATTTTTTTTTTTTGGTACAAATAAGGGAGATTTTTTTTTTTTAGCTGCAACTGCAAAAAAATATTTAAACAGAGATGGTAATTGGCAGTGGTATTAAAATTGACTGGAAAGATGTTATTGACAGAGTACATGAAAGATGTTTTTGAACTAATCTCACAAAATGTTCTCATTAATTGCTTTAACACACAAAGAAATAAGTATATTAATGGCACTTGCTGATGATATCAAACTGGGAAGTATCATCAGCTCAGAGCAGTAAAGCCATAATTTTATATAAAAAATGTGAGATTTTTCTGTTATGTTATTTCATTACTATGAATCAGCAGAAGGAAGATCAGGGGATACTGGTCTGCTACAGGGTGCCTGTGATTCCTCAGCATGATATATGTGAAAGAGATTTATTTGATCTTGGGAGGTGCCAGCAGAGGGAGGGAAAGGTCAACGCTACTGACAAAGCTTCTGGAAAAGACTGTGTGAGTCCTCTTCGTCCAGAAGGGATGGCATGGCTGGAAGAGAGAGCGTTTCTTGTGTGAGAACCCATCTGGACAGTTCAGCTCCTTAGCTGAGCAGAACTAAAAATGAGAAAGGACATAACTAATCAATAAAAATACATCTTAAGAACATTAGGGAAAGACTTTGTTCATGCAATAGCAAGTAGAACTACACTCTATGCATATAAATATTGGGTGGAAGTCAGTGGAAATTTCTCTGTAAGGCATATGGTTGAACAGACATTCACATAGAAAAAGAGGCAGATTGCTGGTTTAGCTTTATATTTCAGCAAGTGCACTTTTCAGGCAGTGCCGTGTGCTCAGGTTAGAGACGTGCACAGATTAGTGGATTTACAGAGCTAATCATGAGTGATGGACGCTTTTTATAACAGCTTTTCTGGCCAGATATGTCCACTTCTGTCCTCTATTGCTCTAAATGATTTAAAGTACTAACATGGAGGTTATTCTCCCAGATCTCAAGTTCAACCTCACTACGGGACTGACTGCTGCAGGTTTTGGCATTTTCTTGCTTATCATTGTCCTTTTTTTTTTCCAGTTCAGAAGGTCTTATTTTCTGTCTTCTTGAATTAAAAAAAAAAAAAAAAAAGAGAGAGAGAGAGAGAGAGCAAAGGAAAAAAATTAAACTCTCCAGTGCAGCAAGGTGGGACTACAGAATTGCTTCCTACCCTGAGAATGGCTACTGCTCTCAGAGAGCTGCAACTCCACATGTTAATGGGATATGGGATCGCAGTATTACTCAGGGGGCACAGCATAACCACCATTGCTAAAGTAGGACACCAGGGAATTACACACAGTACTGCTGGCAGTATTCTGATGGGACTTATTCAGCAACTCTCCCATCTTCTGGCACTAGCATTGCTAGTGCTGGCCTTGGATAATCTTGCCCATCACAGCCAAGAAAACACCTAGGTAAGGCTAGCATTTGCTCCAACTGAAGCTTGTGGTAAAATTTTCACAGTGACCTATAAGAGTTAGTGAGCTGATGAGAAAAAATCCACAAGAATTTATTCCAGAAAAGTGTGAGTTTACCTTTGAGTAAGTATGAGTATGAGTTACCCTTTCAGTCAAAGTCAGTATCTCATTCAATTACATGCAAGCTTAAGGAACTTCCTATGAGTTTTTATTTTTTCAAATTTTGATCTCATTTTAAGTATCTTCTGGATAATTTTATAGTAGAAATAGTGAAAAGGAAAAAAATAATCTTATCCTCAAAATCAGAGAGAGTGAAAAATGAGATCTAGGGATCAGAAGACAAAGCTGAGTCTCTTTTACAAGATACTGAGACATTGTGAAAATGCACAGAAAGCTCTCACATCATTCCACTGCCTGACCCATCAACTTAAACTTTTACTCACAGCTAGGCTCTGATTTCTCTAGATAATTTAGTTAACTGATTTAAAAAAAAAAAAAGGTTAGACATCCCTGAGGTAATGTGTAAGGCTCTCAGTATTTCTAAAACATTTGAAAAAGTTTAAAACTGTTTTAAAATCCATCCCTTTAATTTAAATGCCTACCCATTATTATGACTGCTGGGCAAATCTAGCCTCTGCTGCAATATTAACACAGAAGGGCATCACAATAAACTGATTGTGTAAAAAACTTACTTTAAGTAAAGTATAAATTCCATCTGAGTTCCACATCACAAAATAAATTGTGTATAATTTTATAATTCCCATCTCTTCTGCTCCAACATTTGGTCTCTTCCGGTACCACTGCGTGCTGTCCAAGAGCACTCCACAGAGTTATGGCACTCTGCTACTGACGTCGGTCCAGGATTCCAGTTCAGCTGTAAATTAGTCATCAGCAGAGAGTCATTATGAAATAATCCAGCAAGCATTTGCCCTGGAACATTGCTGAGCAATTAAAAAGTTTGCTGAAAGTCAATCTCCACTTAATAATTTATAGTATCATTTCACTTTTTATATTCCTGTTAGAAGTGCAAATTATTAATTTTTCTGCATTCAAATGAACACACACTGAGGCTAAAGTAAGTAAAATTTAAGGCAATGGGTACCTGAAAGGAAATATTAATGGTAGCTAGGAAGCAGGAATAATTTGTTAGGAGTGAATCCATGTCAAAGTCACAGATTTCCCCTGGAGAATCACAACCTTTATATTGGCTATATATTTTTATTGCACCCAATTTTAGTTTTCTTGTTAAACGAAGGTCTCCTTAAGCCCTTACGTTTCTTCTGCTTAATTCCCCATAGTTCACAAGTACAATAGTGAATGTAAGCTACAATAAAAAGGTCATTTTCTTCTTTCAGCAACAGTAACACAAGTGGCTGCATTTCCTGATTCTGGATTAAGTTCAAGATTTCAAATACGACTGGGCTCGTTTCTGATTAGAAAGTTTGATATTTATCACAGACTTACCTGTCTTCCATATCCAGTGTGAGTGAGATTGTAAAAAGGTAAACTGAAAGGAACCATTCTTTTATTCAGCAATTAACCCCATCTGAGTAAATAATACGGTGTTGTGCACTTGAGCCTTTGCTGTTATGCACTGAATCCAGAATTCAAAACGGCTTCAAAGCTGCGTTCGTGAAATGATGACAAGATGCTGCAGAAACAGCTTTTTATGTGGAATATAATGCAAGTATTGTGTTACACAGTACAGTAACAAATAGGGTATAGTTGTAATGATATAGCAGATAAAGTGTCTGGAAGTACTTACCTGAGGGAAACTCAATCTTATTTTACTTCAGGGCCTGAAGGTTATAAACACAGTGTATGGTCTTGAAACTTAAATATTAGAGGAATCACTTTATTGGGGGGAGGAGAAGGTAGTGTTTCTTATTACAGGCAAATAAAATCTCTGTGCCCAAATACACAGCAGAAATAGTCCAAATTCCTTCAGGTGGTGTCTCAGCTTGACTCTGTTTTTTCACAACAGGCTCACAAAGTCTAAGAGAAGTAAAATAATGCCATTTGTGATCTTGGAAGGGCAGCAGCCTGGACGGGCATGGGATGCAGTGGCAAGGCATGCAGTAAGGGCTGGATTGTATTGTCTGCTGTGGGGGGCATGGAGATGGATGGGGGTGGAACAAGGGGTCTCCAGGTCCCGCCTAGCAGCCTGTATCAGAGCCACTGCACTAGTGGAGATACCCCCACAGCTTTAAAAAGCCCACTTCAATGTGTGAGTGCAGATTAAGCACAACACAGAGCAGCAAGGGTAACTATTGTGATAAATAAAGAAGGACCAGGATACAGACTCACAATGACATGAATAATTTAATTATTTATATTCACCCTTGAGTTGCTTTGGACTTGTTCTGTCCATTTCTCTCCTGGACATTGCTGGGGCATGGTTCAAGGCTAACTAATGCACCAGTGACTGTGTCTGAGAAGTGCTGTGGGCAGGGCTGTGCTGCTTGGGGTGGTGGGATGTACCAGACAGGCAGATGTGAGCAAAGATTTTTGGGTAGATGGTCAGACTTGGTGATCTTAAAAGTTACCTCCAACCTTGGCAATTCTAAGATCTCACAACTGCTTGTCCATCAGCCACAGAAACCTCACCAGTCTGGCTTATTTAAAAACAGGAATGAACGCGAGTGCCATATTTTCCCTCTTATGTATCGATTGAGACTTTGTATGATAGGAAGAAAAAGTAAAACAAATGTGAAAGTGCACTAGCTGTTATACCTATTTAAAGTCTGAAAAGAAGCAGAAAGGCGCTGCATACTTACTTGGATATTTTCAGAACACCTCTGCAACTGCATGCACTTAGTGAGACTGAGAGCCTGGGAGAAAACCCTGCTGGGATTTCTCTGGCTTTCAGAGTCTGTGAGTCAGGCCCTGGGTTATTTCAGGGTGGGGTGTGTCTCGTGGCCCAACTGGAGCTGCTGTCTTTTCCTTCACAGAACAGAATCATAGAATGGCTTGGGTTGTAAGGGACTTTAAAGATCATTTAGTTCCAAACCCCTTGCCATGAGCAGGAACACCTTCTAGTACACCCAGCTGTTCAGAGCTCCATCCAACAAAGCCTTGAACACTGCCAGGGAAGGGCATCCATGGTTCTCTGAAAAATTTGTGCCAGTTCCTCACCATCCTCAGGGGAAATAATTTCGTATCAAAGCACACAGCTTAGGAAAAACACACTTTTGTGGGAACAGGCCACATACTAGAACTCAGTCTTGCAGGAAAAATTGTGCCTGGGTAGGTTGACAGGCCAGTCAGGACATCTTTGGTCCAGCATCAATTGTACCAACCTTCTCCAATTTTGGATGCTATCTGCAGAAACATATAAGAAAGCATTTTGCTGGAAACAGAACCCTTAGTGTTTGAAACTTGGCCACCTATACAGCAAGCTAAGCAGGATCAGTGGCTATTTTTCAAAGCACAAGGTATATATATAATATCATTGTGCAAATGACATATAGTTTGGAATGGTTCCCACTGTTTTGCAATCCCTTGTGTAAATATTCCCTTAGAGGCAGATACAGGAACATCCCAAATAGAAAAAGATGTGTTGGAGGATTGCAAAGGAAGCCCAGCCAGGTGGAGTTGCATAGAGAACTTTGCCTGGGCACTTTCTAACCAGGATCTCCTGAAAACATTTGGAAGAGTGCTCTGGCTGTGCATTTACCAGCCTCACCTGAAATAAGGATCTGGCATGTTGACCAGCTTTGGTAAAAACAACAAAGCAGCCTCAAGGTAACATGTGACACAACTTCAGGACACTAAGTGACTCCTGTCTTTGGGTTATCTGATACTGCCAAGTTGTTTGCTGTCATTCCAGATCTCTTAAAAGGGAGGGAGAATTTTGGCAAAATGCACTAGTAGAAGAGCAAGCTGTGGGGGCCAGAGTATTGGTGTATATGGGGTAAAGGGATAGCACAAAGTACTAACAATGATTTGCAGACCTATGAAGGTGGGACTGACTGTGCTTAGTTTTCCAAATATTATCTTTGTCATCACAAAATCACAGAATTAGTTTAGATTAGACTTAGTTTAGGTTTATTATTAATTAAGATTAGTCTACATCAGAATGTGTCCATGTGGGTTTTAATGTCTCCAGAGAGGGAGAGTCCACAATGTCCCTAGGCAGCCTATTCCAGTGTTCTGCCACCCTCAGTGTAAAGAAGTTCTTCCTCATGTTGAGATGAAACTTCTTGTATTTTACTTTATGGCCATTGCCCCTTGTCCTATCACTGGTCACCAATGAAAATAGTCTGGCACTATCATCTTGGCACCAATGTCTATGAGGTATTTATAGGTGTTGGTGAGATCCCCTCTCAGTCTTCTCCAAACTAAACAGGCCCAGCTCCCCCAGTCTCTCCTCATGAAAGAGATGCTCCAGACCCCTCATCATCTTTATGCCCCTCTCCAGTAGCTCCTTATCTTTCCTGTACTGAGGAGCCCAGAACTGGACAGGGCTCTCCAGATGTGGCCTCACTGGGGCTGAGCAGAGGGGCAGGATCACCTCCCTCGACCTCCTGGCCACTGTTCCTGCTGCACCCCAGGACACCATTGGCACTCCTGGCCACAGGGGCACTGCTGGCTCATGGTCAACTTGTCTTCACCAAGACTTCCAGATCTTTCTGCAGAGGTGCTCTCTAATGTGTCAGACTCCAGCCTGTACTGGTACTTGGGATTATTCCTCCCCAGATGCAGTACAACTGACTTTTCTCAGAGAGCAAGACATTTCTCAGGACCCTGAAATTTGGACTCATTCTCATGCTTTTTGGAGCTCTTAGCATTCTTGAAGAGCTTTCTGCTTCCTCTGCCAACCATGTGGGTCATTTGTCACCTAGGCTGGGCTGGAGAAAGGCTGGGGCATCAAGGCAGGATAGGTGCTCAACTTCTAGAGAGTGCATTTACTTACATAAATGTCTCTAGCAGACTGTGTCTTTCTGTGAGAAGTTAATTGCATGTTGGTCTAGCAGAAAATAATGTGACATTTTGTTTCTCTGTTATATGATACTTACTATGTTACAGAAGTGAAGAAAACTGGTGAATAAATATGGCATCTCATTTAGTCCCATTCCTCATTTAAATTTTTGCAAAGACTAGTCAACCACCATAAATGTTTCAGACAACTGAGAAGTCACTAGCTAAGGTACTAAGTATCCAGTGAAATAGGTGTTTCTCACTTTGAGTCATTTTCCGGTTTGAAATGTGAGGATTTCTACATCTGGTAGGATTAAGAAAAATATATGTAACACAACTATAAGGATCCTTAATATCTGTGTAATTACCTGATGGAATCTTTTAATCCTGTTAACTCTTGGCATCTTTGCAATGAAGCAACGTTAGATGTACTAATGCCTTAGAAAAACTACAAAAAAAGATAGGATAACTTACCTGAATGGAATATTATGTCATGAATGGATCGAAGCTAATAAGACACAAAATGAAACATACTGAAAGAGCACAAAAAGGGAAATTCTATTATCTATCATCTTTTCCCACTGATTTCTTTAAATGCTTTGTTTTATACTCTAGATTGAATATGAATTCAAGTGTTAAATAGGATTCCTTGTTTGAGATTTGTTATTCATCATATCAAGGTTGTTCTATCCAGAAACAATTGTAATGTGACTTTCAACAATTGTTTCCTAATGTATTTTTCTATCAACACTTGAGTACTGCACTTAGGCAAAACACAGATGGAAAGAAGTGAATGCATCAAAATAAGACAATTTAAACATGTGACAGAAATATGAAGAGAGTATAAACTCATTCTTATGAGCCTCTTAGGATATTGTTTCATTTTGAAATGAAATATGAAATATGGTTTCATTTTGAAATGAAAAAATATCCATGAGAAAAGTTCTGTGTAATTAAATATATTGGGTTTCATAACATTAAAAGTTTTGGGCCATTTTTAATAAAAAAAATAGAAAAAAAGTCAGAAATTGTTGAATCAGAAAATATCAAACCAGCCGTTTAGCAGATTCTTCAAACAATTTTTAGCAGAATTTCCTCTCTTAATTACTAACAAAAGTTTTAAGAAAGCCCAAATAGTTTCACGAAACCTTCTAGTTTTGACAGACCTTCATTTTTCCCATGGCAGATGTGTCTGCTTATATTTCCTTTAAAGCCACAACCTGCACAAGGATCCACAGAGAGAAGCATATTATTATTTTGTTATTTGATTTCAGGTAGCAGATAAATCAGGCAACTTACTATCTTTATAGTAAGTTGGTCTTTTATTGGTCTGAACATGGCTGGGCCAAGGTTCCACATATCTGTTGTATTCAGTAACTAAGCAAAATTTTCTCTGAACATAAGATAAACATTAGGCTCAATTTTTTTTTTTTAATTTTTTTTTTCTCCAGGCAGCACAGAGCAGTTATCCGAGTGCTGACTTAGTGCTATAATCAACTCTGGTCTGGAGGAATGAGAGCATTTTCATTCCATACTTGTTCTCTCCAATGAAGTTATTGAAAAGGCATGAAATAGTGACTGTGAGCACTCTCCAAAACTTGAACAAACATCACCAGGTTTTATTTCCTGCACTCCAGAGACAGCATGCCTGTGAGCCAACAGACAATAATGGCATTAGATCATTTCTAGGCAGAAACAGGCTTCAAGGAAGGACTTCAATGTAAATTCAATGCTTCTAGCTATCAGTCCTTAAGCCACACAGCCACTGGTATCTGGATCTGCTTTGCAACTTCACTTGATTTTGCAGAGAAGGACTCAGACCTCTCATCCTTCTAAAGTCCAGATGTGTTTAAAATAGAAAAATCAAAATAAGATCCTTTGTGTGTATGAAATAATTCTACCCAGATTTCCGAGGTATTTTGGTCATTGGCCAATATTTTACTTCCCTTTTTTCACTAGTCCAACAGCTGCTGGGGACCCAAAGGAGGTGAAAATACAGAATACCCAGGAGAATGCCAGTAAAGCTGGCAGCAGAATGCCTGGAATATGAAGGCATAGCGGAGTAGAAATGTTGGAAGTTGATGCTAGGTGAATTCCAAGTAAAAATAGGCTGAAAAGCTTTAACAAAATTGAGCAGAAAGAAGTGAGTTCCACACAGGAGAAATGCACACACTTGTGGGAGATGCTTGTTGGGAAGCAGGGTAAGAGAATACCTACCTCTGCTCCCTACTCAAAGAGCCACTTGCTGTGTAAGTTTAAGGAAATAGTTTCTCTGCTCACCTCAGAGCATTTACCTCACAGAGACTCTGCTTCCCGCCTGCCAGCTGCTGGGGATGGCTTACAGCCCCTCCTGAGGACTAACCATAGCACAGACATTGTGCTGGCCCTGCAGCAGGGCTCTGGGCTGGGCTGCCCACAGAAGGATAGTGGCTACCCATGCAAAGACAGGCAGCTAAAAAACTCCATGACCCGGATACAAATGCAGGATTTTAGTTTGGAGTTTTGTATCCTTCTGCGAGAGCTTTTCTCTGACTCCTGTAAGGCTAAAATAGAGAACTGCTAGGTTGAGCTACAATAAAAAAAGTGATGGGATTTTAAACTACTGAAGTCTGGTTTCATAAGGGGATAAGCATCTTATTATGCACTTTCACCCAGCTGTGGAAAATCAGATTAACTAATAGCCATGTAGCATGGAACTATCATCACACACAAGACCGTGAAATGCATTTTTTACAGTCAAAGACAACAACTTTCATGCATGTATTTAATACCTCTTATCCTGCTGAATTTACAAAATGTAGGATTTTTTCCTATTATTCCCAGTGTTTAGTTATTGGTTGCTCCTCTTGAGATTAATGTTTTTAGGAACATATATTGCACATTTCTATTAGAATTCATATGTGTGATTCCTCAGACTCAGCTGATTTGAATGAATTCCATAGGAGACAAACTATTACATGCACCGACCCAGACAGGGGGCATCCACCATGTATGCTGGTGAAATGTATGGATATCCAATAGATATTTTACTGTTATAATTGAAGTGCATATGAAAAAATGCCTATGAATCTGGAGGAAGAAAGATGAGAAATATGTCTCTGTCAGTACTGCAAGAGTCCACTCACTTTTGACGAGGTTACTGCTATGTTCTGAGTGAACTGGAAAAACTGGGTAATACTCAAAATGTATTTGTTCACAGGCTGGTAGAATCATTAGGAAAAATGAAAAACTATGTAAGTGCCAAGGAGTAGCTCAGCATGTACAAATAACAGACAACTTGCCCAGCTGGGGGTATTGGCAGAGGAGTTGAACAAGATCTGGAAGCAAAAATCTGTCTTTTCTGTAACTTTCTCCTGTATTTAGTACCACTGCTATTGCCATAACATCCATGTGGCTCTGCTATGCTCGGGTAAAGCTGATACCAGCACTGCCCAGTTTTTGCTGAAGAGAGAAGGAGGCCTGTCCTGTTCCACAAGAAGTTTCACAGGGACAAGGCAAGCATGGGCACACAGGTGGGAAGAAGCAAAAGCAGAGAATGGGTTTTATAATTGGCAACCCTCTTTCCATTATCTTTTGCCACGACTGTCCCTGTAACATTAAAATAACACCATTCCTGACAAGTAGTACAGGCAAAGTTAATGCTGCACTATCAACACAGGACTACAGGCTTTGAAAAAGACATGTTTTGTCACAGCTTCTTGGAGACTAGCTAGCCTGTGACAGGCTAATGAGTGTGTGAAACCATACTCGCCCCCTTTTTGCATTGGCTGTGGGACTTCTCAGTCTTGCTTGTATTTCCTTCAAGGCTTTTTCAGCGCAGTGTAAGATAGTTCACAATCTCTGCAAATGTATGGGGAAGGGATTTTTCCTCTCAGAGTCTAAATGGCAATTATATACTTTTCAGAGCTCATGGAGATGTTTTGACTTCCCCTGAAGCATGAGAGATCAACTACAGGCAACAATGGGAATGCAGAAGGGGCACACATGCTTTAAGATAATATTGAAGTTTCTCAGCCTGAACCCTCACTTCTTGCTCATCAGATTAATATTGATCCACAAATTTGGGTTAGGAAGGAATTTTCATTTTGAGAGTGGTTCTGTGGGGGATAAGGGGTTGCCTGAAATTTCTCATGCTGGAGCTCTTTTCCCATATCTCTTGGATTTGTAAATACTGGGACTCTCAGCCTACCCTAGTCTTTGCTTGTAGCTTTGACTGTTAAACTACCTGAAGACTGAAATTTTCTACTTTAATCAGTCTTTGATCCTAAAGAATAGAAACATATTTGTGACAACCTCTAGCTTATGTACTCGCAGAAGTTAGACTCGTTGATCTAACAAATTCTTTTGGAGCAAAATTCCAGTCAGATCTATTTTAGGGGTTTCTGTTCCTGTGTGAAGTTAGAGTCCCTGAAACATTGTATTCCAAATTATGTTGCTCTTGAGTGTGTATAGCCAGCAGTTACATAGGCTGGACTGTCCCCATCATCACAGAGAAGGGGCTCCACTTACAGGTGCTCCGTGTGGATTAGAAGGAGGCTGAGCCAGCATCTGCCACTTTCTGAAAGCCTGGGGGAGCAATGACATCTCACTCACCCCTGGACTTTGGCTCTGCTCTGGACATTACTCTTGCTTTCTCCTTCTGCTCCTCTGGTGCCTTCCAGGCTGCAAATTGTACTGCCTTGCTCTCTTTCCACAGATTAGTTTTCTATAACCTGACTAGAAGGATGAATTTCTTACCAACTGTTTTGTCTGTGTCCATGAATGGATCTCAAAACCTTCCAGTGCACATACAGAATGAAAAGACTTACAGACTTGCCTCCAACCATTTGTTTCCTAAAGGAAAGATTGTCTGCTGTGTAATCATAAATGCTGTGGACTGATTTCTTCTTTCTTGACATCACCCTACATTTATAGCTGTACTTCTCTGTTTGGTTTTACAAATTCCTGAGGGGTGCCCAACTAAAGAAGCCCTGCTTTACTCCCGGAACAGCTCAAACTGTTGGCAGAGTGGAATGTTCACTGGTCTTAGGGATGTTCTTTTACAAATATGCAGCACTCAGCAACCTATTCAAGCTCATTGCAATTACTTCCATGAAGCATCACCAGGGGACAATGAGGAGAGTTAAATACCAGTTTGATATTTGGCATGGGAGTTTAATTTTAAGCTCAGCCCTGGCCACTGGTGGTTAAAAAGATCTAGCTGAAGGAACAATGATATAATGGTTTTCATTGTGACACTGGCAGGCCATTTGTAAAATATGGATGATGATAATTCAACCTTTGTAATGAAACACAGATCTTTGCATAGAATGCAAATTTTATATGCACAAAGTATTTTTACTACTAAGATACAGGTTTGTCAAATGTAGGAACAGACTGTTGGAGGTTAAGATTTTAGTTTTTTCTTGTTTCTTTCTCTCAGGGAAATTTCTCCTGTGTGTTGCCTAAGAGATGGGAATGATGGATATGATGGATACTTAAGAGAGATAAAAGATGTGGCCAAGATGCAGCTGTCTGCAGTCCCTTAGCTGGTTTTGGCTTTTTTTTACTCTTGGGAAATGCAGAGATATGGTGACATTTTGGCTGAGGGGTAAGGGGCTGGGCTCAGCTCTCTCTCTCTCAGGATCGGAGGTGAGACAGTTGTGGTCTTGGTGCCGGGCTGCTGCTGTTGTTGCTGCAGGGAGAATTTGCTGCCATGGTGGAGTTTAGGCCTTTACTGCTTCTCCTACCATGAGTGATCCTTTGCTTGTAAGAGCAGCCATTGAACTGGGACCTGTTCAACACCCGCTCTCACTGGAAAGGACCCTCACCATCTGCTGGGCTGCCTGAGGGGAAAACCTGGGACCCCAACCCCTTCCCCAGCACTGAGGGAATCTCTGGGCCAGGTGTGGGAGTCTAGCTGCTGCTCTCTGCCACTGCTTCAGGCTTCTCCTGCTACACTTTAACCCGGCACCCTGTGGGCTCCAGAGCTTTTGCTAGACTTTGTTTGCCACTCCAGGTGTACCTGCCTCTGCTGCTCCATCTTGCTGTTTCTGAGATTCCTGCTGCAGCCCATTTCACCCTGCAGAGAGGCAGCAGGACCAGCTGCTGCCTGGGCGTTTGCAAAGGACACCCCTTTTCCATTGCTCCCGCCATGGTCAGGGGGCTGAGGGCCGAACTGCGCCACAGCGCCCCCTGCAGGAGCGGGGGAATCATCGTACCCGCCCTGCCCGGCCGGGAGCCCGCAGCGCCCCTGGCGGCCAGGACCGGAACTGCACCGACGCGAAAGGCCTGAGGCCCTGAGAGGCGGCGGCTGGGCTCTGGTGGGCTTGTTGTTGCTGCTGCTGTTGTTGTTTGTTTGCCTTGTTTCTTATATATATGTATATATATTCTAGTAAAGAACTGTTATTCCATTTCCCATATCTTTGCCTGAAACCCAGAAATTTCCAAGTTATAATAATTAGGAGGGAAGGGGGTCATATTTTCCATTCCAAGGGAGGTTCCCGCCTTCCTTGGCAGGCACCTGTACTTTAAACCAGGACGTAGACCATTCCTGTTTCCATCTGTGTTGATAGGGAATTGCTGATCTCCAGTGGCAGTAGGATGAGTGGTTATGTTTTCAATGTGTTTGCTGTACAGGTGAAGTTAATGTGTGGCATGAAAACACAAAGGCAATTCTCCTTGTCACAGACTTTGATTTTTGAAAAGTGAAAATAACAAATTATATTTGAAAAATGCACTACAACCAATGGCAAGACTGAACATTTGCTAGTTGTTTTATTATGGTTTGTCATAAAATGAACAGAGAGGCAGAATAATGGGAATAGGCAATGGTAAATTCTTCCTTCACAGTGTGGGATGCAGGAGTGTTTCTCCTGCTGGGACAAGACTCAGATGTGCATCATTTCCAGACAATCCTGGCTAGTTCTGCAGAGGAAACCCAGGCTCAAAGTCAAGAGGGAACTTCAAAATGTTCCAGAAGGGCCCCTGAGCAATCTCTCAGGGGACCAAAGCTGTGGAGGACACCTGCCACGTGATACAGGTCCTGCCAATATGACCAAAGGGAAGCTGCATTTGCATTGCTTGGGTTTGGCAAAAATTGCATATTGCTTGACTGAAAATATCATTATCTCAAATATAAAAGTATTAATGTTTGGAACATTCCCAAGTGATCCTGCTTAATGACAAACTTTGGCAGTCTCTAGCAGACATAACATTTCAGCAGTGACCCTTGGCTGCTAGGATAGCATAATGAAAGAAACAAAAGGTTTTGTGTGATTTTTCTTGAATCTCATGAAAAGATTAACTTTCTGTAAAGAAAAGGTGCAAAAAGCAGCTCATTCAGCAATTTCTTACCTGGAACCTTATTCTTTTCCCATGCAAGTAGAAAGCAAAACCCCAATGACTTATGAGGGAGCAGATGATGCACTAATTTCTCCAGGTCACAGGAGCTCAGTGTCGCCAGCATGAAGGAAATGACAAGTTGTTGCTCATGCAAACAATCACATTTGGCCAAACAAGGGAAACAAGCTTACAAATTGTTGCAATGTCAATGCAAATTATGGCAGTAATTAAAACCCATTTCCCATGATAAATCACTGCTGGAGATCCTTGTAAGAGTATCAAACATAGGAAAGAATTTCACAGCCACTGAAATAAATTCTGTTTCTGCCCGGGGAGAAAATGACATTCTTCACAGACAGAGGAGTGAAGCATAGTCTTGGCAAGGAATAACTAAGAGATAAAGATATTATGAAGTAATCAGGCAGTAATGCTTCAAAGGGATACTAAAAAAAAAATACATTATTTCTTTTTTATTGGGATTAAATGCTTGTAATAACAGTATTGTTTTAACCTTGCCAATATGCTGTCAGTGTCAATTTTATTTAAAAGAAGGAAAAAAACAAAGGGCTATTATTACAAGGAATTCAAGCTGAAATGGTGAAACTTTATTGCTTATATGATTGCATTTAAAATTAATGTCTGTATGTCAAATGAAATCCTGGCACACACTCATACATTTCATAGGATCTTTTGGGCTTGACATATGTACCCTGTGACAATAATATAATCAAATAATGGAAACTTTGTATATCTATGAGAAAGTAGCAATTTGGTAACAAATTTATATAGACTTGTTATAGATTGTCAGAAATAAGAAAAATGGACATAGTACAAATCCAAACCAGATGTTCCATGAAAGAGTACGTCCTTCCAGCATTTTTTAAAGCTATAAATTATCTATCACACTACCAATAAAGTACTGTAGAGGTAAGGTCACTGACCCCAAAGCACTGACATTTAGTTCAGGAACCAACCCCTGCAGCTTAGCACTTCATCCAAATTTTCAGATGTGGAGGAGATCTCTTTTTTCCTTTTCTTGTGATGT